>NW_022196905.1:256044598-256061173 GCF_008632895.1 Mastomys coucha
GGAATTATTTCAATCTCCTTGTATCTGTTGAGGCCTGATGTGTGACCAATTATATGGTCAATTTTGGTTAACTCCATACTTAAAAACAGGAGAAAAATTCCTTTCTATAGCAAATTATGCCCTCCACCCTAGATACCTTGCGTGTGCTTCAAGGTAGAATACTCAGTGATCATTTGATAGGGTAAGGGTGGGTGTGGGTGTCTTGCTTCTGTCTCTCTTCTCATTTGCTTACTCTCCAGCAGATTCATCTCATGGCCTCAGCATTACTTTCTCTCAAAAATGTATCAAACAAACTGGCTAGAGAACTCAGTCCACACAGCAGAGAAATGGACCCAGAGGTACACAGTAACACAGAGCTCAACCACCGTCCGTCCCTTCCCAACCACCTGCTGTGACTCTGTTTTGAACAAGGAAGTGTAAGATCTGGGTGCTCATGGAAGGCATGGGCAGGGACAGCACAGGAAGAAAGGCGCATATAGGAAGAACCATGTGAAGAGTCAGTCTGAGTGCACGAGCCAAGATAAGAACAGTAGTAACTCAAGGGTGTAGGGAGCAGCTAGGGGCTCCGGGCAGGCAGGTAAGCCTTGAGATGGTTTCGTGAGCTTGGCTGGGACACTTTACTTTCTCGAAACCTTACTTTCCTGTAAGCTATGTGCTGTTCTATTTCAGGATGTCTTTGTGCTTCTAGAAAAGCAGGAGTGTACAACAGAAAGAGAGGGCGATGTGCTGTGGTGCTCATTACAAGTGTCACACAGCTCATGGGGCACATTATGTGCACATGAGTTACCAGAAAAAGCACCCATTATAACCCTGTTTTCCAGAGAGAGTAAATAACTCTCCCACGCATTTCCAATGAATAGTTGATACCATGAACCCATACTCTTAACTGCATTTCCAATGAATAGTCGATACCATGAACCCGTACTCTTAACGGCTGAAACAGGGACTTTGAGGAAAGAGAACAAACATCTGGGTACATTTTAGTTGTGTAACTTTGGATCAATAAATTGCTCTGAGCCTGTGGGGTCATCCAAAAAGTGGAGCCACCGCGGACAAGTTTATAAAGATAAGATGGAATAATGCAAACAAAATATCTCAGACACACACTACACGGTATAGTTGCCCCACAGGTGCCATTTCTTGGGTCCTTTCTTTCAAGCTCTGATTTATATCAATTCAATATTCCCTATACAGACATGGTTAGAGCTCTTGAGTCGCAGGGTAACAATGATGAACATGCTCTAGAAATCTGTGCAGTATATCTCTAGTCAGTCAGGCTAATGGGACCACTTGCAAAGAGTCGAAAACTGTAGATAAGGCTCACCCATAGTCTCAGAGGTGAGAAGCTACATGGAACAGGGACAAGAAACCATTCAGAAAACTGGGCAAAATGGCATGGAGGATGGCAGCTGGGTTTCATGAAGCAAGTGCTATCATTATGCTACAAGAAAATCTGTGAAGACCAGGACATGTGACCCTCTTTAATATATCAAATACCAAGCTTGGAACAGTATATGTGTCTGTGCACATACATATATGCACGTATTGATTTTTATGTGTATGAGAGTTTTATCCTTATGTATTAATCTATACATGGACATGAAGTACCGGAGGAGGTCAGAAGATGTCAAATGCCCTTGAATAGGAGTTACAGACAGCTGTGAGCTGCCATGTAGGGACTGGGAATAGAATCTGGGTCCTCTGGAAGAGCAGCCGGTGCTCTTAACCTCTGAGCCATCTTATCTTTTGCACTGCTTGGGTTTGAACACAGCGCTCACATAGGCAAGGCATGTGCTCCATCACTGAGTCACATCCCAGTCCTGTTTTCTGAAGACAGAATGCTCCCACTTGGAATTGGAGTGGTCATGAAAGCAAATGTCCCTCATGCTGGGGGCCATGGACTGACATTTCCAGACTTCTGACCCTTACCCCATAACTGTCTCAACCACCCACTCTTCTGCCATCCACGCTCCCTGTTTGAGCCATGTGGATCTTCTCTTCTTCCCTACAACATGCCAAGTTCACTGGGATATCCTGTTCTTAGTATGGTATGACCCATGGTCCCTCCAGGTCCAGGGCAGGTGTAGCATCCTCAGGAGTAAGATTTCCCCCAGAGAGGCCTCAGCTCACACCACCTCAGCTCTCCTTACCCTACAGCTGCTCTGCCTTCTTCAAGGCAAGCTCCATGCCTAATTGTGTGCCTTTAAATTGTCATGCCTCTTTTCCTAGAATGAGAATGCCACGAAAAAGGGGTCCTTCCCTCTCCCACAGGGACATTCCTTCACCTAACCCAGAAACTCACAGATTTCCTAGGAAATATTTGCTAAACTCTGGATGACTTTTATCAACACAAAACACATCCAGTTTAGTAAGACTGTGACAGACACAAGCGAGCAGGGCCCTGTGGTATCAAATAAGCATTATTGTACATGCTGGTTAATGTTACCATTTTTACCTTAACCTCCTAAAGAGTATCGAGTTACAGAATGGGACAGATGCCAGGCTCAGTGACACATGGTATTGGCACTGTGTCACTCGTTATGGGGACAGACTTCTGCTGACATCTAAAGAACAAGACAAAGACCCGAGACTTCTCAGGAAGAGAGGCTCCACTTTGCCTTGTAGTTGCATGAGTATAAATCTGAGGCCAGCTGGGTCTGTTGTTCTGGAGCCTGTGATGAGCCAAAGCATCAAGCCAGGGAGTGCAGAGGCTCACCCTATGGTGGATGAAAACCAAAGCAAGAGGGGAAGAGGCTGTGAAGGATATATGCTCAATGACCTAACTTCCTCCCTCTGGGTACTGCCTCCTGAAGGTTCGACCCCATCCCCGCAACCATGGTGCCATTGGTGGGATGGAGCCTAAAGTGCATAGGACAATGAACATGCAAGTCATAACACAAGATCAATGGCAAAACAAAATTACTCTTTGGAGAGATACAAGCAGAGTGCTGCAGGAAGACAGAAGGTGGGGGCTGATTTTGACCCCTGTCAGGGGTCACTTCATAGAAGAGGAAGCTCAGAGCTTCCTCTTGAAGTCCTTGAGTTTGGACCATGGGAGGATTCAGGAAGACTCAAATGAAGTGGAGGATTTGTACAGGCTTGGAGCACATCACAAATAGATTGAAGTGTTGTGGGGAAGGCTATGCTAGACAAGTGATGAGGGTCTCCATGTAGCTGGGATAGCTGGGATGTCACCCAAGGCTACCATGTCCACATATACTTGGGAAAGGAGGTTAGTTGGAATTGGCATAGAAACAGCCTTGAGTCCCCTTCTGAGGAGTCTCAACTCCATTCTGTAGATAATCGGAAACTTGTTGGTTTATAGCAGGTGATCCCTGCTTTCTGATAAAGAGTGGGCTTCTGCGGAGGAAAGGAAGAGCCATGGGACAGAGTCTGGGCCAGAGGTGACAAGGGGCTACATAGGAGGGATGTTGGTAAGTACTAAGGACCAGCATGCTCAGCTGGGACCAAGGAGATGAGGTAGAAAGACATTGAGGCCACGGCAGGGAGCACACAGGAGAAGCTGGAGGAAGGCGATGGTTCTGACAGAGGGATGCTGGAAATTACCTGCCTTGTAAGAAACTTCCACTATGGGGGCTGGGGAGATGCTCAGTCTGTAAAGTGCTAGCTTAGCAAGCACAAAAATCCCTGTTTAGACCTAGATCTCATGTAAAAAAAAAAAAGTTGGGCATCATGGCACGTACCTGTGATGCTAGGGCTGGGGAGGTAGAGAGAAGATCTATAGGGCTCTCTTGTCAGTCAGCCTAGCCTAATTGATGAGCTCTAGATCCTGGTAAGAGATCCTGCCTTAAAAAAACCAAAGTGAATGTACCCAAGGACAGGCAGGCAGGCAGATGTATACACACACACACAAACACACACACACACACACACACACAAACCACACACGAATCATGGCTAACGAGATGCCAGATAACAGGGTCCAAACAATTTTAAATATCCCCACTGAAAGAGACCCAAGCATAGATAAGGCTAATTAAAAATTTGTGACAGAGAAATATTTGGAATTGTTCTTTGCTTTTATAACCGCACATTCCAGTTCAGTAAGAAGGCTGGGGGAGCAGGAATGTCCAGTCACAAGCAAACTCCGAAACACTTGCCAGGCCTATTGATATTACCCCTTGTTACCTTCCAGCTAGTTCCAGAGAAATCTGAGGCAAGAACTTGCTGAATTGATCTATGGGAGGGCTCATACTTACTTTAGCAAGATAAACATCTTCTGAAACAAAGCTTGCCCTCCAGGTCTAGAAAGTCCTCTGAGGTCAGGAGCCACAAAGGGGAGTCTAGGGAGTGACCTTACCATAACAACAATAAGAACCGAGAGGGGGAGGGGCTAGAAGTAAGAGCTTTGCTATTCAAGTATGAAGATCTGAGTTCCAAGTTCAGATCCCCAGTACCCACCCAAAAGCCAGGCACGGCTGAATGTATTTATAAGCCCAGTATTAGGAGGCAAGAGACAGACTGATCCTGGGTGCTCAATGACCAGCCAGTCTAGCTGAAAAAGGGAACTTCACATCCAGTAAAAGGCTTTATCTCAAAATAAGAGGGTAGAGAGTAGTGGGTACTGGACCCCTTTTGGTTTCCATATGCACATACATGGGCACACACCCATACCCACACACGCACACACACCAAAACGTGCGCATATGCCACACATTACATATACCTCATGTTAAGTGTGTGCCCTTGCATATGCATGCAAACACACACACACAAACACACACAGAGACAGAGACAGAGACAGAGACAGAGACAGAGAGATCTTAGCAAAAACAGTTCATAAAAAAAAAAAACAAAACCAGGAAATCCCCTTGAGAGATAAGCCAGGAGGAGAAAGAGTATACTGCATCTCTCCACCCTCTTGATGTTTAGGACTTCTGTTTTATGACTTAGCTTCCATCTGACTCCTCCTGGGGTCACACTGTATCATTGCAACTGCTGGGAGGCTCTTCCAAAATGTAGCTTTGCTCAGTAATTGCTTTTCTGTTGGGATGGGGGAGGCAGCATCTGACCCGAGCTGTCATTTTCTCAGGAACAGGTTAACGTTAAGCACATGATTAAGGAAAAGGAATCTTAATTACGAAGGGGAGGCAGAAAGAGAGAAGTTTTAAATCTGCCTGACCTCCTGCTAATGCTAAGGTAAAGCGAGGGTAGAGTTGCCATTTCACAGGGAGTTAGAGGCAGAGAGTGATGAAATATGACCGGGAGTGTTTTCGAGTTACAAAGACCTAATTAAATCTAAGGATCGGCAATAAAAATCAGAGATTATGCACACTGTTCTTTCAGCCCCATGGTTCAAAGCCGGGATGCTGCTTGCCCTCTGGCACCTCACCTCAGTGCAGATGTGGAGGCACAATTAGCATTCGGCCAACAGCAACTAAAGCAGAAAGAGTTTTAAGATGTCCTAATGGCTAGATATTTTGTTTTTGTAGTGCTGGGGAGGGAACCCAGGGCCTTGGGTGCTAGGCAAGTACTCTACCACTGGGCTGAGTTGCCTTGCATTCCAAAAAAACATACCAAACCAAAACAAAAACAACCAACCAACCAACCAACAAGCCTGGCTAACCACAGCAACTGGGCTGGAGATGAGGCTCAGTAGGTAGAGGCTTATCTAGCAGAGAGCTCGGGATTCCTTCTCCCGCGATGTGTAAACTGGGCATAGCAGTGCAAAACCTGAAGTCCCTGTTCTCAAGAGGTAGAGACTGGAGATTCCAGCTAGACCACTCAAAGTCAATATGTTAAACAACAATGATGACGACAACACCACCCCCCAAAACCAAACCAATCCAAAAAAAAATTTGTGCTCATACAGATAAAACACCTACCTGCCATCCCAGCGCTGGGGAGTCAGAGACAGGAAATTCACCAGTTCAAGTTCATCCTGAGCTACAGTGAAACTCTCATCACCTTATATGGGTCAGGTCTTCCTACCCAGCCACATGCTCCCTTCACCTAGATATCTGTTACACAAAAAGCGCAATACAATCCTTTTACAGTCCTGACAATAATGGAATGAGATAGAGTGGTTTGCCTTCTTCTTGTATTTCTATTCCAAATAGTCCTCGTCCTCTCTGCTATTTGAGTGCCTCCCTCCATCTTGAAGAAAGCATGCAAGCCACTCCATCCTACCTTAGTGGTGTCTCCTGCCACTTCCTAAGCCCTTAATGTGTCAGGCACTATGCTACAATTTGTTTATAAATTATGTCACCAAGTGCTTATCACTGATCTAATTTTAGAGCTCACCCTTAGCTCATCCTTAGCTCTTCTTCTCCTTCTTCTTCCTCTTCTTTCTTCTCCTCCTCCTTCTCCCTCCTCCTTCTCCTCTTCCCTCCTCCTCCTCTTCCTTTCCTTCTTCTCCTCTTCCTCCTCTCCCCCTCATTCTTCTCCTCCCCTCCTCCTTCTCCTCACCTTCTTCACTTTTTTTTATTTTATTATTTCAAAAAATTTATGTGCCTGTGCATGTCTATGTGAGTGTCTGCTGTGCATGTGTCCATCAGACTCAGAATAGGGCATTTGGTGCCCTGCATCTGGAGTTACAGGGGCTGTGAAACACTGACTATGTTTTGGGAGTAGAAGCCAGATCCTCTGGAAGCTGAGCCATCTCTTTCCAGGCCCAGACATGTGTTGTTGTTGTTGCTTGTTTGTTAGTTGTTTGTGTTGAGACAGGGTCTCTCACTGCCTGGATTTACTGATTTGGCTCTGCTAGCTAGGTAGTGAGCCCCAGGGATCCATCTGACTCCACCTTCCCAGAGCTAGAACTCCACATACATGCCACTGTGGCCAGCATCCATCTCACCCTTGCATGACAAACACTTTACAGCAAGTGCCCAGCCATCTTCTCATCCCTGCAAACATTTTATAGTCACCATTACCAATCTGTGTTTCAAGTCACCATGGAAACTCTATGTGAATGTAGACTCCTTGTCTAGAACCATTTTCAGGGACAAAGAGCACCTGGTAGATTAGAGCCTAGTGATCTGTATGGATGAGCACTCCACAGCTTTTCTAACTGCCCTTGTCTTCTCTGCTACGCTCATGTCTCCTTCTGTTTCAAAGTCAACATGCCCACCACTCCATTCTACCACTGTGGTGTCTCCTGCCTTTTTATAAGTGCCAGGTGCTACGTTACAATGTGTTTATAAATTATGCCACTAAGTGCTCATCACCAGCCCAAAGAGACAGTACTAATCAGTGGGTCCCTTTTTTGCAAGTGAATAAACTCAGAAGGAATGATCGACAACTCCAAGTTCCATAGGTGGTGAGGGATACAGGGTTCCATGTATCTACTAGGTCAAGGGACAACTGACTCCATCACGCATGTCCCAACCACAGCAATCCCAGAGGGCTGGGCAGAGTCTGTGAGCTGAAGCAATAGGTATGGAGTGCACATTGATCTGGATTGTGTATGATTTCACAACCAGCACATTCTGCAATGGCTCAGGGAGACAAAGGAGGAGCTTCCTTATCTATTCCTATTAGGCTGTGGGGTGTATGACACAGCATTAAAATTCTTATACTGGGAATCATGAAATATGGGTCCTTGGCTTAAATCTGCCATCAGCTACTTGTGTGACCCTGGACAACTTTTTAACATTGCCTCCTCCTCCCTACAGTGCAAATCACAGCGACTGTGGTATGCTTGTTTATTACAGGCAAGGAGTTTTAAAGGTATAGCACTCGTGCTTAAGCACAGTTCTGAGGCGGCAGCAATTAGACTCATCCAATTTGGTGGTACTTACAACTGTAGTCCATAGATGTCTCTTGTAACCCTCAAGAATCATCCGTCATCTTCAGCAACTATTAGTCAATCCTCAGCTGTCATTTCTCACCCTTAACTACCAGCTATCATCATCACCTACTACTTGTCATTCTCAAATGCCACCTGTTACCCTCAATGGTCACCTTTAGCTCCTTTCACCCTCAGCTGGGTTGTCACAAGCCCGCCGAAGTGCGTTTTAGGACCGCCCTGCCATCCCAGAACAGGGACCCCGTGTGTGACCACAGCCCTGGGACCCCGGTCCACTCACAGAGGCAGACGACAGCGTGACTCGTAGAAGCAAGATGAGAGAGCCTCTGGTGCCTCGCTGCCCCCGCTCTGGAGCAAAAGCTGTCAAACTGGCTCCTAAAGCCGCTTCCGGGTCTCTCTAGGAAGCCCGGAGGTTACCTCCTCTCTATGATGAGCAAGTGGTTTCTCAGTTTTAAACAGTGCTGAGGCAGTTCATTGTTAATCTCGCCCAATTTTCCAGCAGTGTATTTCAGAATCTTTCGAGAGGGTCAAATAGACTTCTCTTCCTACCTCCAGCTTCTGCTTCCAGGCTTCCACCTCTCTGTGTACCCCTATTAATGAGTGCAGAACTAATCGAAGAGGGGTTTAGCCCAGCTGGTTTCCTTGGATGGGTGGGTGGGCAGGAGAGTAGATAAAAGTGTGGATAGATAGGTGAATGGGTGGATGGATGGGTATGTGGGCAGATAGAAAGATAGGTAGGTGGATGGATATGTAGGTAAATAGGTACACGGATGAGTAGATGGGCTGATGGAGAGGTGGTATATGGTTAGATAGATGGTGGATAAATGGATGACTAAATGGATGGATGGGTGTGTGGGTGGATGGATTGATGTGGGTGGGTGGAGAATGGATGGGCGACAGATGACAGGTCTGTAAGTAATGGAACATTCACTCTCCATGTTTCTTTAAAAATATTTTATGTGTATAAAAATAAAAATATTTTATTTTATGTGTATAAGTGTTTTGCCTGCATGTATGCAGCCACATGCCTGATGTCCGAGGAAATCAGAAGAAGGTCTCAGATCTCTTAGAACCAGAGTTACAAGCCAGTTGTGAGCCGCCATGTAGGTGTTGGAAGCACTTAGCAGTAAGTGCGTTTAACTGCTAAACCATCTCTCCAGCCCTTACCTTTTCAAAGTCTGTTTTTTCCTGAGCTTTGGTATCTATTTGTGGATATGTTTTGTTGTGTTCCTGATTTTGTTTTTCCAGCTCCACAAACTATGGCCACTGACTATATAACAAGCCAAGCCCAACCTTTGTTCCTGAAGGACTTAGAAGCTATGAGGAGAGGAAGTTAGAATTTTTCCTGTTAGGAACACCTTATGCCCTCTCATTAGGGCTATTGGCTTATGGAAAGCTGCATATTCTGTGTATATAGCCCAAAGAGACATGTGCCTTATATGGGACCCTGGATCAGAGAGTTTTGTTATGGAAACTGGAAAAATGAAGATTTTTGACTTCAAGAGTTTTCCTTGTCAACAGAATTGGTCCTATATTCAGACTCAAATGTGTTCAGACTCAAATGGGCTCACATGGATTATGCCATCCACTGCTTGGCATATAGTTTCCTTGGCAGGAAACTCAGGCATATACGTAAAGACACAAGGGCATACAAGCCCCAGGACATAAGAATGAATGGAGGCCGGAAGAAGAAAGCCAAGATGCTGATGAGACCCTGACTTTCCTGGCTGCCTGGTCTTCAGCTTCGATCTGACTGTAGGCCTCAGGAGAGGGAAGAGTTGTATTCAGTGGTCTTTAGGGACAACTTCTTTGTGGCTCCTTGGGATATAAAAAACTTAGAAAAGAAGAAGATGGATGCTCAGGGGCTGGGAGCCCAGCTTTGTATTCTTGAGACCAGCAGCCGTGGAAGAAGGGACCCCCGAGAATTGGATACAGGAGATTGTTTTCCTGTGAGCAATCCCAGGATTCTCCAGGGGATGCCCACATTTCCTGTATGGATAAACATGAAGAGTGCTATATTAAATGTTAATATTCTTGTGTCCCCAGTGGACTCTTAAAATATAAACATTTACATCCAAAAGGAAAATTACAGACTTTGTAATTACTCCCCGAGTTCTCACTGCCAGTTAGTAGTAAAAGCCCAGATAAAAATTCTAAGCTAAGAATGACCAGAGAAAGAAATTATCTTTAGCGTCATTTTATAGGTTAATACACATCTTATAGGCCATTTAAGAGACAAATGGGGTTGAATGCCAAGTGGGGGCCCATGGTTTAACTCTTCTTTTTTGAATTTTATAGACTACAGGATGAGATGGGGCACATTGGGATTTGGGGTATAACCATCTATGAACATTTTATTGATTACACAAATGAGTATTTACAAACTCTGGATTTATATAATGACCTCTAAAGAGGAAGAGGGAGAAAAAGAAGGCAGGAGTTAGAGTCTAGATCAAGGAAAAAGATTTTAGTTCTAGTCTGGAGCTGGGACCCTGCAGGTTGCTGTTGAGGCCAATCTGGGTCACTGTGCATTTCAGAAAGATCACATTTCTGGCAGGCTTCCTTAGAGCTTCACCATGTTTTGTGTGTTGAGAATCACGTACACATCCAATAGGACATCAGATTCTCACACGTCCTCATGTTAAAGTTCTGGGATAATGAATGAATAGAAGAAGCCAACCCCAGGGAACACCCTAAGTATAAATAGGCCGATTTTTAGGAGTCCAGGAAGAGTCAAATAGCCATATGTGTTTCCAGCAAGTATTGGGGGATATCCCATAATATCCCCCAAACCTCAGTGGCTTCATGCAATAAAAGTGTATTTTCTTCCTCTCATTAGCCCCAAATTCAGCCTGCAGGAAAGGTGCTCTGTGAGCCACATCCTCATTCAACGACCGACCAACCGGAGCTTTCTCCACCCGCTGTGCTATTCTTTCCCACACCCAGCCTCCAGAGTCGCCTAGGCAAGGGAAGCACAAACATGGCTCTCCCCAATGACCTATTCAAAAGTCTCAAAATTGTCCAACCTCTCCTCTGCTCTTAGGTCAGTTTGCAGTTTTGTGAAGCACACAAACACTTGTCATGTTTCTGTCTGAAGCTGTTCAAATCTGCAAGCAGGTCAGATGTTCCTCTGACCCAGTTTGGATCAGACATAGCCTCTGCTGGAGGCTGCTGTGGCACGGCAATGCTGGAAGATGGCTCAGGTTGAGCAACAACGTGAGTAGGTTGTGAAGGACCACTGTAAACCGCGGCAGTTTCTAAAGAAATCATTGTGCTGACTGGAGAGACGCACCTGCAGGGGAAACACAGGATGCACAAGTACCTGGATTTGATTCTGGGGAGAAAGAACAGGTTCTCGAAAGTTGTCTTCTGTGCAGATAGCCACACACGTTCCATAAAATGTGTGTACCTGTACTCACATAACAACAACAAAAATACAAAAGAGACCTTTGTAGGCTTGGTCAATACCTCAAAATCTCAGTGAGATTCTGGTTCAGTGAGAGTGCTGTCTCAAGTCAGCAAGTCCATATCCACACACTCACATGCATGCACTATGGATATGCATGTATGAGTGCACATGTACCCACGTTGTGAATGTACATATGCATGAATAAAAAAATAAACATCCTTTAAAAATAATAACCCTCCCCAAGCCCCTTGACTATCACTCAAGTTAAGTGACTTGTTCAGACATAAAAATCATGAATGACAGAGCTGGGACCAAAAGTCACAGTCTCAGGCTCCAACTCCCTGTGCTTGGAGTTCTGTCCTTTCTGTTGCTCTGTCTCTTGGGTGAATGTATTCCCTCACCAGCAAGGAAAAAATTAAAGGAGGGGGGAAACAAATAGACAAAAGTCAAGAAACATTTAACTGGTGGTTAATGATTTCAAGAATTAATTCCTTTTTGGAAGGGAAATAAGCATGTATTACTTACAGTGCGTTTGATAAAATGATTTTCCCCGCTATATATAAAAGAACTCTCCAAGTAACTTAATGAATGTTTATATTTCATTTATTCAGCAATTAAGCATCTTCACATTATTTTATGAGCATTTGTAGCACTTATTAAGAATTATCAAGCATCCTATCTGGGTCAATGACTGTTCTTTCTCCTTTAAAAAAAACTTTGCAATATCTTATTATTAGAACCATTGCCTTTCTCAGCACAAATTAAATGATGTGTTTAAATAGTGCTGATTAAAAACTTCATAAGATTAGCTTAGCTCTCAGTACCCCACCGGGGAAGTCTCTTTTGCAGTGGATGACAGTTAATAAAGATACTCATGAATGGTCAAAGCACAGAGAGTAAGTAGCTCTGGAGTGCTTGGCCCTAAGTGGGGACCTCTATGTCACCCCCTCCCAGGCCTCAGGGAACGTCATAGAAGGGGTGGAGTCAGAAAGATTGTAAGAGCCAGAGGTTGGGGAAGACTGTTGGAAAACAGTATCTTCTGGACACAACTCAGGAACTCGCTAGAGCTGTGTTTCCCTGCAGAAGATACAGACCAGCACCATCAACATTTCAGCATAGAAAGGGGAGGGGTTCATGAGGACCTACCCATCCTTGAGAGACTCCTGATACTTAAGGATGGCTGGGGGAAGAGGCATGGCTTTGTCAGTGACGTAGTCACTGAGAAGTTGCTTATGCAACCACTGACCTATGCAACAATGGTACTAATGTACGCACACACACATGTAGGCGAACACACACAGGTACACACATGCATGGTGCATGCACACACAGGAGAATAGAAGAGTACATGTTAATAAGACAGTTTTCACTGGGAGAAGGGGGGGAGATAAGAGAAGACAGTAGACTAAAGTTCATTATATTCATGCATGAAAATATCAACAAGAAAATATGAAATTTTGTTATCCTGAGTTTTCTAGCCAAGAGGCACCTCATGTCATACTTACAGTGATTGGTTGAGATGGTCACATGACACATGACTGGATAGGATCTTTCAGCATCAGTATCATTTCCTAGGAAATAAGGCCACTCCAGCTTTTGGAGTTCTCTGAGAGCACTGCTAAAGCTCATGCCTGCCACATCACTCTTCAGTGCTTTTAGGAATTGAAAAGCACAGATACCAGCCATGTTTCTTAGTCAGTTTTGAACTGACAATCATACAAATTCATCTTATTACCAGAAAATCAAAGGAAAACACTTTAGGCTCCTGTAACTGGAAACTCAAAAGGTAGATTCAGTCGTCTCTCAGTTCAGCTTGCTAATGTTTGGCTGGCCTCTTTACTGTGGCAAGAAAAAAAAATAAAAATAAAATTTGTTGGTAGCCAAAGCCAGCAGCTTCCTCCTTTCCTGGACTTCTCAGAAGGGAAGCTTTCTGTTCTAGTGTAAGTTCCAGGGAAGATTCTGGTTGGCTAGCCATGGATCATGTGACCGTCTCTTAATCAATTGATATAGCTGGAAGACATCTCCTAATTAGTTGGAACTGGGTTATTATTCCTACCTGTGTCTGCTGTTACAAATTAAATAAATGTGGCAGCTTAAAGACATAAGTCTAGTTTCTTATAGCTCTAGAGGCAGTAATTGGAAGTCATTCTCACCTGATTAAAGTCAAGGTGTCAATGTGGCTACCCATGGAGGAGCGGCAGGAGAATTTGCTGTGTTATGAATTCCAATTTTGAGAGTTGTGTTCTTTAAACTTTTTAAAATTACATTTAGAAAGAGAGAGAGGAGGGGTGTAGAAACGAGGACACCCTATGGAATTTTTTCCTTCTTTCTGCCAACATGTAGGGCCTGTGGATATAACTCAGATAGTCAAGTTTAGTGGTAAGCAACTGAGCTGAGCTCTCTTGTCAACCCTATGCTTATTCTTGGCATCTCTTGACTCAAGGCATTTTCACTTCAAAGAGCACAGGAGCTGAAATTCTTCTATTATCACATGGCACAACCTTTCTGACCTCTGAGTTTAATCTCCTTTGTGTGCTCTCTTATTTATACTTGTGAGTACACTTGGTGACCATACTGATAACCCTCAGTAGTCACTGGCTCAAGATCTATATCTTAAACCACGTCTTCAAGGTCCTCTTTGCCATGTTAAATTATATTTCTGGGTTCTAGGCACTAGGATATGGATACTTTGGGGGACATTATTCAGTCTAACACAGACAGAATTTGCTCACATTCAATGTCAAGACAGAAAAAAATATTATAAAGCATGTCAGAGATTGTACTCCACAAAAAGGTGTTTTGGGCACACATCAAAAACTACTCTATCAACTAAGGCAACCATTTTGCACTTTATGGAACATTGTTGGTTGTTACCCAAAGTGTGTCTCTTCTTTCTTCCACAGTGATAGCGCTTTACTGCCCTGCATGGTCATTTATATAATAATACTATACTTTTCAGTCTTCACTGTAGGTAAGTGTGCCCATATGGCTAGTTCTCACCAGAACAGTGTGATTGAAATGATGTGTTCAATTCTTGCGTCAGATGTTAAAAAGAGTTGTTCCCTGTCCTCATCCCCTTTTCCTTTTTTCATGGCTGAAATTGAGTGGTCACTGTCCTGGTTAAGGCTCTGTTGTCAACATGGTACAAACCTAGAGTCACATGGGAACAGAAAACCTCAAATGAGGAACTGCCTAGATCAGAGTAGCCTGTGTCCATGTTTGTGAGTCTCTGTAGTAGTGATTGACGTGGGTGGGTCCAGTCCACTGTGGGTAGCACCATCCCTAGGCAGGTAGGCCTGTAATGTGTAAGCAAGATGGCTGAGAATGGTCCAGTGAGCAAGCTAGTAAGCAGCCTTTGCCAGTGGCTCCTGCCTCCAGTTTCTGTCTTTATTTCCTGTCCTGTCTTCCCTCAATGATGGACCATGACCTGAAATAGTAAAGTGAATTTCTCTTCAAGTTGCTTTGGTCAGTACTTTATCGCAGCAACAGAAAAGAACCAGAATAGTTGTCTACTTGGCTTCAATTGTGTATGTGAATGTAACAATAAGACAGAGAAACCTAGACTCCCAAATGGCCTCATGGAGGAGAGGCCCCTCACTAGCTTCGCTAACCCCAAGTAGCCTAACTGCTATTAAGACCATATATATAACTATGTGTATACATATATTTACTATATATAATTTGGATTTCTATTGAAAGAATTATTAAGAAGTAATACAAAGAGCTCCTGTACACGTTTCAGTCGAATTCCTTCAGAATATAGAATAGAATATAGAATATAGAATAGTATTACAACCAAAATGCTAACATTAATATAATCTACAGAGATTAAAATATATATTTTATATTATAAATTTAAAAATACTTACCAAGAACAAGGCCATACCTACTCAACAAGGCCACATCTCCATATGAGTTTCTGGAGGCCATTTTCATTCAAGCCACAACAAAGGGGTTTTATCAGATGCTTTTCTTTATATCTGAGGAGATGATTGAACATTCTTTTGGCCTTCACTTTAATGTGATGTATTTTATTTACTGATTTTCATGCTGAGCAATCTGGTGCTGAGGCCTCGGCTTGCCTTGAACTTGAAATCTTACTGCCTCAGCCTCCCAAGTACTAGTCACCAGATAAGCAGCGAGCCCTAGAAGAAACCAAAGCCTACACCACTCAATCCTTAGCAAGTGTTGCGTATCTAGTAAACACCTTGGCCAACAATGTCCTACAGATGCTGGATATCCAAGCATCACAGCTAAGGAGGATGGAGTCTTCAATCAACCATATCTCACAAACAGTTGATATTCATAAAGAGAAAGTTGCAAGAAGAGAAATTGGCATGTTGACCACCAATAAAAACACTTCAAGGACCCATAAGATTATTGCGCCAGCCAACCTTGAGCGGCCAGTTCGTTATATTCGAAAACCTATTGACTACACAATTTTAGATGACATTGGACATGACATAAAGGTGAGTACCCAGAATATGAAAATGGGTAGATTGCCATGTACAACACCTCCAACTCATAAGCCCCCAAGTCCCCCTATGTCAGGGAAGGGGGACACTTGGGCGGCACTCCCCCTATCGAACACTGGAGCCAGTGCGTCCTCCAGTGGTACCAAATGATTATGTACCTCGCCCAACCAGTAATATGGCTCCCTCGCAGCAGAGCCCTGTGAGGACAGCTTCTGTGAATCAAAGAAATTGAACTTACAGCAGCAGTGGGAGCAGTGGAGGAAGCCACCCAAACAGTCGGAAGAACAGTAGAAGTGGGAGTGTGGAGGTTCCCATCGCTGTTCCTACTCCGTCTCCTCCCAGCGTCTTTCCAGGTCATCCTGTTCAGTTCTACAGCATGAATAGGCCTGTCTCTCGCCATACACCCCCCCCCCCCACAATAGGGGGTTCAGTGCCCTACAGACGCCCTCCCTCCATAACTTCACAAACAAGCCTTCAGAATCAGATGAACGGAGGTCCCTTTTATAACCAGAATCCAGTTTCAGATACACCACCTCCACCCCCACCTGTGGAAGAGCCTGTCTTTGATGAGTCCCTGCCTCTATTGCCTCCTCCAGAAGATTATGAAGAGGAGGAGGCAGCTGTGGTTGAGTACAGCGATCTTTACACGGAAGAGGACCCACCATGGGCCCCGCTGTCCTACCTGGAAAAGGTTGTGGCAGTTTATGATTATACAAAAGACAAGGAAGATGAGCTGTCCTTTCAGGAAGGAGCCATTATATATGTCATCAAGAAGAATGACGACGGTTGGTATGAGGGAGTTATGAATGGCATGACTGGGCTCTTCCCTGGAAACTATGTTGAGTCCATCATGCGTTATTCAGAGTAGAGCCGGCACAGCTGTGCTTCTCTCTCAGGAGTCAGGTCTTCCCAGATTAGGTAGA
>NW_022196905.1:256061812-256062745 GCF_008632895.1 Mastomys coucha
TTATAAAGATGACAAAATGTGAAAGTCTCCAAATATTCCCAGGGTTGTTAACAGTTTGATTTTAATGCGCTGTTGTATGAGACTGCATTGCTGATAGCAGCCAGTGAAACCGATGTGAAATGTGGTGTAGGTACTTCATGTACTGAGGTGAGCTTGTTGGCTACCAAGATTCCTGAGGACCTCCAGCCTTAGGCACTGTTTCAGAGTGGGGCCTAGGAAGTCAGACCAGCTATTACTGTTCTTTTGGTATTTTATTTATTTATTTTTAAGCAGAGACTAGTTGTCAGGTTTCAACAGTCACTGGCCTGGGAATGGAAGGCTGCTACTGTGCTCTTGGACCATTATCAATGGCAGTGTTAGCTGATGCCAAGTCATTTTCACTCTCGCAGCTATAGAAAATAAGTACCCTCCTGATGTGAAGTGATTAGACTCTAAAGTAGCTCTCCCAGGAATAGTCTGAACCTTGTGATTGGAGTAAAGAGTATGCTAGAAAAGACTAAGAGGGTAAAATACTTACCCAGTCACACTGAGGAAAATCAGTATGATTGAAACGATTGGCATCTCCCTCATCTACTGAAAAGGAAGAGGAAGTAAGGCTATTGTAATCCAGATGCAGGCCTTGCACATGCTAGTGTCTAGTGAGTGATGCTAGAAGAACAAGTGTTGTAGGTGTGAAGAAAGCAGACTACAGGGCATTAATACTCCACTGGTAGATCTGTTATCCACACCTGAGTTTCACTGTGCAACTTGGACCCAAACAGTGTCCTTCTCAAGACCTTTTTGTTTTAAGGTTGCAGGGTTTTGTTTGTTTCAGACATGGTGTTCCTCCTGCTCTAGCCTCTCAGAATACTAGGATTATAAGGAGGAGCCACTACACCAGGAGCAGCAGGCTGTTTTGGTTTTAATTTTAGATTTTTTTTTTCTGAATGCTTT
>NW_022196905.1:256063217-256064108 GCF_008632895.1 Mastomys coucha
TCAGAAATCTGCCTGCCTCTGCCTCCCAAGTGCTGGGATTAAAGGCATGTGCCACCACTGCCCCGCTGCTTTGAATTCTTTAACTTGCTTCTCGCACCCTTTCCACTTCATGGTTTTGTTAGGTCATCTCGACTGTCTTCAGGAAATGTCCCTGAAGTCCTTTGAACCTTGAGCTCCACTATGGACCCAAGCAAGACCATACATGAACATTTAACTCTGATTGTATTGGTACATGGAAACTTTTGAAAATAGCTGCACTAATTATTTATTTAAGTAGCCTTTTGCTGAACAAGCTTAGTGGATTAATAAGACATTTGGAAACCCAGCAGACAACTAGGTTTTGTAGTCATAGAAACACCTGGTGGTAGGCACCAGGAATACAGCTCACCTTCTGGACCCCTGTTGAATTGGGGTTTGCAGGAAACACTTGTGAAATCTTTTGTGCTGAAGACTTGCACTGGGGGGTCATCCATGGGACAGATGACCCCTCCGTCTTGTATTCTTGAGTACTGATAGGATTTTAAAAACAAAACACAAAGTACTGTCGGCCTCCCCCCCCCCCCCAATCTAAAATTTGTGCAATTTTGAATTCTATGAATTGTCTTGGAAGGATACTCTGTAACAATGAGCCAGGCCTACAGTAATTTTACAGAGATTTTTAATGTATGTAATATTTTATAGAATGCATGCTGTTAATACTGTGAGGTTTTTTCCTGTTTTATTGTACATTTTCCCATTTATTTGTTCATAAACTAAAATATGGTTGATATTAGGAATTTTAAACAAATGTTGAAACTTTGCTGACCAGAATGCAACCACTTTACCAAGACACAGGTACTGAGGGCTCTGGGCTAGCCTGAAATGTCTGATTCTGTGTTCCTTTACCCTTAA
>NW_022196905.1:256064118-256064582 GCF_008632895.1 Mastomys coucha
AAAAGACTCGACATGTCTCTTTTTGTGCTGTTAATATTTGAAGGTCCAAGGATCTGAGTGAAAATACATTGTGTTTGATCTTGTAGCCAAGGCAAACTAGAAACAAAAATAGTGCCAATATTTTGAAATCTAGACCCAAGATTTCAGCCTGCTGTGTTTGGAATAAATATGAATTTAAAAAAAATACTTACGCACAACACCCAGAGGAAGCTCCACTCCCAGGCGCTCTGACACACCAGGGATCAGAGGTGAGCAGGAACCAATATCTGTCCCAACACTGGGAGTAACTGGGACCAGCGGGACCAGGCACACAGGAACTCCGCCAGCCCAGTGACTTGGGTTCCTTCAGGTCTGTCTGGATTAGTGTTCTGAGCAGACCTGGGGCACAAGCTCTGTAGCCAGTCCCACAGCACACAGAGAAAGCCACACTTCCAGGTGATCTAACAAGCCCAGGATCCCAGGAT
>NW_022196905.1:256065343-256066627 GCF_008632895.1 Mastomys coucha
ATAGACTGGACCAGAAAAGAAATTCCTCCTGTCACATAATAATCAAAAGACCAAATGCACTAAACAAAGAAAGAATTTAAAAAGCAGTAAGGGAAAAAAGGCAAGTAACATATAAAGTCAGGCCTATCAGAATTACAGCAGATTTCTCACCAGAGACTATGAAAGCTAGAAGATCCTGGGCAGATGTCATACAGACCCTACAAGAACACAAATGCCAGCCCAGACTACTATACCCAGCAAAACTCTCAATTACCATAGATGGAGAAAACAAGATATTCCATGACAAAACAAAATTTACACAATATATTTCCACAAATCCAGCCCTACAAGGATAATAGAACAAACATCAACATAAGGAGCAAAACTACACCCTAGAAGAAGCAATAAAGTAATCTTTTAACAAATCCACACAAACCTAATTCCACCTCTTACAACAAAAACAACAGGAAGTGACAATTACTTTTTTTAATATATTTATTTCAAAATTAATATTACCAACATATCCTAATCGTTTGAAGTCCAATAATATGAAGAACTGGAAATTTGATGATTGTCATCCAATGATCTCTCTAATTTGGTAATTGGAGAAATAGGTCCAACATTGTAGAATCTATATACACTGTCAGCTTGTTTGTTTGTGACAGTGTCTTGCTGTGTACAACATAAGGGTCTTGAAATCTTGCTTCTCCTATCTCAGCCTCTCTATTAATAGTATTGTTTATTTCATGTTTTTACAATATACTATGGTTTTCAGAACAGCTTATCTATTTCAATAGTATTTATATACCCAAAAGAAACGTAGACGATTAACTAGGGAGGTGGCTTGTAAGAGAACAACAAAGTGAGACTGAATGCTTTGCTTGACATTTGTAACTCTTGTATCAAGTTTGAAGAAGAGGACTTTATAAGTTACTCTTTCTCTGAGATGAATGCTTTTCCAAATTATCACAGCTAATGAATCAAATTCTTACCCTCACCTAATGTCTGTGCCACCCTCCATACAGAACCATTGTTCATTGAAACAGTTGGTGAATGACTTTATGGATAGACCATCTTAATACACACACTATTTCTTAAAATAATGTAACCTGTTCTCTGTGGACTGAGAATAAAGTCACTCACTCAAGTCAAATAGCTTTGACCATAGCAGGAAATCTGTATCCAAAAATCGAGCCTACAATTCATTTCTTAGTGCAGCACAACTATCAACTCTCAGCTTAGCTACGATGGAGGCAAAATCCTTTGGTGATGTGAGAGTCATTGAAATACAGCCTTATTACAATG
>NW_022196905.1:256067386-256100785 GCF_008632895.1 Mastomys coucha
CAAACAACTTTTATAATACTCATTTTATTGTTATAATATTTTATAAATTTTAAAGAATATGACAAAAACCACCCTATCAATATGTACTACATTTGTGAATATGTACATCCAAAAAAATCAATAAACTTTCAAAAGAAAAAAAATACTTACCAAATATTTATATTTTTATAATACAATATATTTATTTATATATACTTTATAATATACTGTTTATATTATATTACATATGACATTATATTACATGTTATATATAATATTTATCATATATTATTATATTGTATCTGTATTTATAATTTTTATATTATATTATATATTATATTGTATTGTATTTTATCATGTTTTAGATTTTTATATTATAAATGTTTGTGTGTGGCCATGTGAACATGAATGCAGGTGCCCGAGGAGGCCAGAAGAGAGTGTCTTCTCCCTTGGGGCTGCAGTCATGGTCATTGTGAGCCATCTGATGTGGCTGCTGGGCAATGAACTCCAGTCCTCTGCAAGGGTACCAAGCAGCCTTGACCGTGAAGTTACCCCTCCAGCCCCACATACCACATATCTTATCTGTGTTTTCTCTTTAACTTGAATCCACTGGTATGTGTGCTCCTTCCCAACCATTTTACCACAGGCATAGGCATAATGAACAAATGTTTTGGAGTTTTTTTTTTTTTTTTTTTTTTTTTTTTTTTTTTTTTTTTTTTTTTTTTTTTTTTTTTTTTTTTTTTTTTTTTTTTATTAGCAGTCTAACCTTTGTGCTAAGACAAGAGGGTAAAACAGCATCTGCCAAGAGAGGAAGAAGCGCTGGAGGGTGGACGGTCCTTAAGTGTTCTTTTCATGGCCCTGCAGAGCATCCTCATTAAACAGTAGCCTGTGCTGGGTACCCATCCTCATCCTGAGAGTTGGGACATCACAGCTGGAAGGGAGACAGTCCCTTCTGAGTGACAGTGGTGGTGTTATGGCATAGGTTCTATTGCCTACTTCAACGGCTGTGTAGCAATGCAATACAAAGATGCGTGTACCACAAAGAGCATCCTCTGGAAGCCATCTGCTGTTGACTGCCTTGCTCAGAACCTCCTTTAGAAAAGGAATCGTGAATGATACTTGCCTCAGTGGGAAGGTATATGAGTACTCCCCCCCCAACTCACATATGTATACTCTTGGGAGGGCATGTCTCTGGATAATGTCTGCAGTGAGTTCTAGTGTGATTGGACTGCGACCAATCCCTTCCAAGCACATGACCATTTCTGAGTTTACATCTTTCCAGAACCAGACATTGAGGTTAAGAGTCAGTGCAAAGGGGTTGTGGTTTGCTTGTGAAATGTCCCCCATAGGCTTGTGATGAATCTGAAGAGCTAGTCTCAGTTGATGGTGAGATTCTGGGAGGCTGTGGGATGGACCATGAGGAGGTGAGGTCTAGGTTCAACTATAGGCTACTAGGGTGGACCTTTGAGGAATGTATTCTACTTCTGGGTCTGTTTTGCCTTCCTCTGCTTTTTGATCAGTCCCATGTGAGAAGCCAGTTCTAGAAGCTTCTATCACTATGGTCCCCTTTTACCCACAATACCTTCACCGTGATGGACTCCCTTGAACCACGAGCTCAAATAAACCTTTCCGTGAGTTGCTTCTCAGGTGTGCTGTTAGGATGACAGCAAAAGCCGGCAAAACCCTTGAGATTATCACAGAGGAGATTCCAGAAGGAAAAGGAGACAGATAACTATCCCAAGGGCTGATGAGCTTGGTCTCTTGGGAGAGCTCTAGAGGTTGGAACCAACATCCTTCTCAGAGCTATCCTAACCTTATGGGTATGACCGTTTCCTGTTTGTTCACCAGGATGCTCTGGTTATCACTGAGGGTGATCCTGAGGTGTATTTACCTCGCCAACTCGGGCATCCCACAGAAAACAATACACATAGACAAAGGTGCCTGCGTTTGAAAGTTGGGCATGCTTGCACGGGTGTGGTGAGTAAGGTGGGGGGGGGCACCTGTAGCCTCTGCTATGCACGAGGAACCCTACAGTTCTGTGCCCTCTGAGGATTTCCCTGCAGATCTGCTCTCCAGTGTCTCCCGAGAGACTGGAGACTGGTATGGGCTCAGTGTCTGCCTAATTTCTTTGGGCACAGATCCCTGAATTGTCATGGAGAAAGCAGCAGCTGAGGTGAAATCCAGTAACCAGAGTAGGTGGTTTTCCAAAGAGAAGGGAGACCAGAGAAAGCATGGTAGAAGCCAGGGGCCAAAGAGGCAGGTTGGAGTCTGTTTTGTGGAGTGGTGAGATGTCATGTCTGCAACAGAAAGAAAGAGGAAGCATTCTTTCAGGTAGTACAGGCTCCACTGAATTTGAAGGGGAGGCCTTATCCATGTGCTGGGATGGAGAATCACAATCCAGATCCCCCACATTCCACCCTCTTTGCCTAATATATCCTTTAATCCTCTTCAGGTTATCATTCCAATTACTATATGTGCCCTTCCCCCAGCCAGGTGCGAGCTGATTTAGACCTTGCTCTGCCACAGCTAGTCCACCTAGAGTAGAGCCTTCCTACCTTGGAGAAGTCTCTTGTCCTGCCACTTCTGCAGCTTCCTACAAGGAGCCACCACCTGCTGAGTTACTGAGCCTGCCTGCCAGACAAGTTCTTGACTAAGCAACAAGATGCTGATGAGGCGATGAGATCCTGGCATCAAGGGAGGTAGGTCCCTTTCCTTTATATACTCAGACTCCTAAATAAACATTGGGCCTTGATCAGAAACTTGTCTTGGTCTCATTTTATTCTTCTCTTGCCGTCCTCCCATGTAGCCCCATCTCTCCATTCAGGGAACCTAGTTCATGTAGCTGGCGATGGCTACAACCATAGACTACCAAACACAAACCAAAACTGTAAATGGTGAAAGTCCCAGGTCAGAGAGTCAGCACAGCTTCCTGGCTTACAGATACTATCTGCTTGCTGGGTTTTCCTAATAAGGACACCATTAATGCTGATGACTGAGTCACCCCAGAGCCCCACCTTTAATACCATCACTTTGCATGAAGGTTTCAGTGTATGATTTCCAAGGCAGTGCGAGTATTCAGACTACAGCTTCTCCCTCAGGCGAAAGCCTGATTGCTTCTCAATGCTCTTCAGAGCAACACCTGCCAGCACTTTCCTGACAGGGTCGGAGAGAATCCCTCCACCTGCACAAATATTTTCTCCCATGGGCCATATGTTTGGAGATGGTGGTTTCCAAACAGCCTGGTGTGATCAGCTGAGAGATGTCACAACTAGTCTTACTTGTAAAGAATAGTTCACTTGCAGTAATGAGCATGTTGTGTGTGTGTATGCATGCAAGAATGGTGTTTGTATACATATGTATGCAGGTGTATGCAACCCTATGCACGTGTTTACAGGTGCCATAGGAGGACATAAAGTGCTCTACTCCATAACCCCTCCCCTCATCTTATTCCTTCGGACAACATCATATACTGGGAATTATGCTAGCAGCCAGGGATCCTCCTGACTCAGTCTCCACCTGTCCCCCACTCAGATACGCGTGGTCCACCTGGCTCTTTCCTGTGGATGCTGAGGATCTGATCTCAGGTCTTCAAGCTTGCATAGAAAGCACTCTTAACCATCAGTTATCTGTCTCACCCCATGACTTCCCATTTTAAACACCTAAACATAGAAGAAAGAAATCAAGATTAGAAGCACAGATTTTGTAGTCAGAGCTGAGGAGATCTGGATCCTGGCTGAAATGAGGCAGTGCCTGCCTCCTGACAGACACCCCGTTGTCCACCCAAACTTAGATGTGTAGAGCCAGGTATAGTGGCACAAGCCTGCAATCCCAGCACTCAGGAAGAAGAGGCAGGAGGATTGCTGTGAGTTCAAAGTTAAACAAAAGATTATATGTGTAAAATGTCCACAGGAGTGTTTATAGCAGCATGATTCTTAGCAGCTCCAAACTGGAAATATCTAGAATGGTGATTGACTGACAATCGAATACGTGAGTGTTTTGTGTTCACTTAATAGGTTACATTACTTCAGCCGCAAAAAGCGCGTGTTACCACATGGATGGGCCATAAAAGACATGACCCTCCCGCCCTCATTAGTCAGTTTAAGAGGCCAGACATGGAAAAAAATATCAACTGCATGATTTAACTTGTAGAATTTGCCAAAATAGACAAATCCCCTGAGAAAGAAAGCATGACTGAAGGGCTTAAGGGGAGGGGTGACTTCTGGTGAGTACAGTATTTCTTTTCTGGGTGGTGAAATGTAATTGTGGTTACATAATGTTGTGAATGGGAGTCATTGAATTGAACAAGCAGAGTGAATAGATTGCATAATATTCGAATTATCCATCAATACAGCTGTCATACAAATCTTACTACAGTCTCTTTCTAATTTCAAGGGTGATTGAGTGGAAGAGGATGGGATGGCCTATCACCCCAACACGCCCACGGAAGGGTGTCAAGGGTATCAAAGTCAGCATGGGAAAGAGGGTAGGCGCCAGCAAGCTTACTTGTCTTGCTCTACTGTCTTGAGGCCACAGCTCTGCCCCCGAGGCTCTTCTCCAGCCTCCTTCTTTCTCAGGCTGAGGAGCAGGAAGCTCTGAATAATAAGTGGCTTCTAACTGGCTGCATCAAAAACCAAGAGTTGACTTGAATGGATTTTCACTATCAAATTACTTCATTTTCGTCCCTCTGCTGACTGCAAGGATCATTTTACACCAGGAGTATTTTAGTCATCGTAGTTACGCACACATCAATGAGTAGCATGTGTTTACTTAACCCACAGCGTAGCTAAATGCTCTTCCCCCTTGGCAACTGTGGCGGTACAACACAGTGTTAGCAGACTGAGCTCCTTTGCTTTCTGCAAGTTGGTGTGTGAAGAGTTCAGGAGCTGTTTCTGGGGGAATTAGGTGGGGACTACTCAGAGTCGATCTGAAGGTGCTTCTGTGCTCGTGCCTGGCTTATTTGCAGCTTGGGTACAGATGTTTCCTGAGGGATTCAGTTATGTCAAGACTCACTGAAACTTCCTTGTATTGAGACCTCCGTCTCTAGGAAGACTCTAGTCTCCTATTGAACCCTTTGTTTCTAAACCATATACTCTTACTCTTTGCTGTTCTCTCTCTCTCTCTCTCTCTCTCTCTCTCTCTCTCTCTCTTCCTCTTCCTCCTCTTTCCTCCTCTTTCTCCTCCTCTTTCTCTTCCTCTTTCTCCTCCTCCTCCTCCTTCTCCTCCTCCTCCTCCTCCTCCTCCTCCTCCTCCTCCTCCTCCTCCTCATTTGTGTTATCAACTCCCTTCCCTTCCTGCCCCGAAACCTTTCATAAGACCCGAAGAGCCTTAAGTCCAGGATGTCCCACTCACAGAAACAAAGAGATGGAGATCGATGCAACAAGCATCAGGTTTATTGATCCAGCACGCTGGGGCCATCCTGCAATTGGGGCAGAGGCGACTCCCAACATTCCAAGCACACAGTTCTTATACAGTTGTTGAGGCATGAATTGGTTTACACCCATTTAAGGCCTGAGCTTCCCTTTCTCAGTATTGATAGCCCCAGGCAAGGTGTGGTATTAATCACCAGAAGGGGGAACTGAAACATTTTTGGTCATTTTCTGTACCTGCCCTGCGGTCAGAGTGTAAAGTTTGTATTGCTGGGACATTCCAGGAAGGGAGTATACATTCCTGGCAAGGTCTTTCAGCAACCATCTTATGTTCTCTAAGGTCACACATTCCCCCCTCTTTCTCATGAGTATTTCAATTATGAAATTATAACTCACTCTGGCCCAATTCTTGATACTGTTGGCTTAACATCATAATCTGAACTGTACTTATGCGTTCTCTAATAAAGGCTAGCAAGTGGTTCAAAATGCAAGGGCCAAAAGTTAAAAGCAACATCAAGACTATTAGTGGTCCCAAGAGGGCAGAAATCAAAGTAGTGGGCCAAGGGGAAGAGTTAAACCAAGATTCAAACCACCCCTGGCTCTGCTCTCTCTTCCTCTTGGCCATTCCCTCTCTAACCTTGGTCATTGAGTCCTTTACAATTCCAGAATGGTCTATGTAAAAACAGCATTCTTCTTTCAGGACCACACACAGACCTCCTTGCTGGAGAAAGAGGAGGTCTAGGCCTCTCCTGTTTTGGAGGACTACCTCAGATAATGAAGTCAAGGATTCCTGGATCTTAGAAATGGAATTTTCCATTTCCACTATATCAGCATCTACAGCGGACCTAAGACTCTGATAGCTCTGGCGTTGGAGTGCCAGCGATCACGCTCCTGTGGCCGTTCCTACCGCCCCCAGTCCCAGTCCCAGCAAGACAGAAATAGGTACCCCTATAGGTTCTCTCTTAATCCTGAGTTGGCTTTCATCCCAGTGGGACAATAATTGTTCATAGGGATGGTACACAAGTCTGGGAACTAGTTGTACCAGAACGCAAAAATCCTGAGTGTTTTCAAGTACCTGAGAGTTGACACATGGAGTAACTCCTGAGATGCATGCCCACCATCCCTCAAGGGGACGGGGGGCAGGAGGTAGGCAGGTACATTGGACTGAGGCAAAGTCTGATTACAAAGATGGGCATGTGAGGAGAAGATCTTTCCCACACATTCTCCCTGCCCAGTAATGGCAGCCAAGGTGAGTCTGGCATTATGTTGTTGCCTGCGGCACTGTGAGGCATCATCAGACAGGTTAATTGTCCCAACAAAGGCAATCCCCTCATAATAAGGGGGAGCTACTACATAACAAAGCCAGCAAGGGTTGGTAGCATTGGGGTTAGTGCTATTGATGACCTGAAAATCTTCCTGAACTAAATGAACTAAACGTGGTAACTCTGGATCGTCTTTGTGAGTGGGAACTACGCCTTGGTTAGCAAGGCTAGTCAGCCTGATAGAGGGAGCCCTTGGGGGAAGCAAAGGCTGAGGATCTTTAATAGGGGGCTTGGTGGGAGCCAGGATTTTATTGGGGCCTAAGGGGATATATGGGGTTTTGACCTTCAGTTTAATAGTGAACAATAGTCCATCATCATATCCCTCTTTGTAAAACCTAAGACTCCAGGTATAGCCCCTAGTCCAATCTAAGGCCTGTTTTCCTGGTTTAGTGAAAGTGATTCGAAGTGGTTGACACCATCCTGAGCATTTGGGGATATCTTTCCAATCCGAATTTCCGTGGCTCCCCATTTTCTGATGAGTATAATTTGCTGACACTTTGATGTAGTCCCAAACAGAGGAGGGCCCCCACGAGACATCTCCTGTGGTATCCCAGCCTTAATTCTTACAGAAAAATTCTGCCTTTCCTCCACACGTAGGGTTTAGGGACCGGTCTCAGTGGAGCCCAAGGCAAACATACAAAGGAAGAGCGCTCAGCATGCTCTTCTGATCTTTGGTAGAGCAACCTCCCCATGGGTCCAGCCCATGCTGCCTAGGTAGAGAAGGTGTTGAGGGAGTGGTCTGAGTATCAAAGTACTCTTCTAAGTCCCAGTTGGCTGGGGCTCCTCCTAAAGCCAATTTACAAACATCCGGAAAAAGGCCAGGCCACCAGGTATACAGGGTGGTGATCTTAGATAGACTCCAAATAGTCTCTCCCGCTGCGTTTATCACCTGCCAGGTTAGGTTGCATGGCTGATGAGGGCCAAGGGTAGAAGAGCACAAGGGAAAAAGACTAAGATACAGTACCAGGGAGAGGACCCGCATCTTCGGGCTGTTTGATGATCTTCAGCCTCAGAGGGTTCTCTGTAGTCTGGGCCTTCTAGGTTGGGTGATCTACTGGAATTCTAGTCTCAGTTGAGGGAGCAGGTTTCACATTCGAGGAGTGTATCCAGGCAGCAATTTCGTCCACCTTGACAGCCGTTGGGGTAGTCAGCAGTACTAGATAGGGTCTTTTCCGACGGGACTCAAGCGTCTGGGTGCAATGTCACCTCACATAGACTGAATCCCCAACCTGGAACCAATGTGAGGTTTTAGGGGTACCAGTTTCATAGGCAGCTTCCAGTTGTGACCATACTTTTTTCTGTACCACCTGCAGACCCTGGTGTACAAATCATTGTTACTATGTCAAGTGGGTTCAAGAATATCCCCCAGAAAAGTCATGAGAGGAGGAGTCCCATACAAGATTTCAAAAGGAGTCAGACTAAAATGGGAGTGGGTGTTTCTGACTCTAAACAGGGCCA
Source organism: Mastomys coucha (assembly GCF_008632895.1). Lineage (NCBI taxonomy): Eukaryota > Metazoa > Chordata > Mammalia > Rodentia > Muridae > Mastomys > Mastomys coucha. The sequence continues at coordinate 256,075,512 of NW_022196905.1, forward strand.
AGGGAAGGAGCACCACCCAGTCAGCGCCAGTCTCCATGGTCAATTTAGTCAAGATCGCTTTTAGGGTTCTGTTAGCCCTCTCTACCTGTCCTGAGCTCTGAGGTCTGTAAATACAATGAAGTTTTCAATCGACCTCTAAGTACCTGGCCACTCCCTGGCTTACCTTGGCAATGAAGGAAGGGCCATTATCAGATCTGATTACCTTAGGTACTCCAAATCGGGGGAAAATTTCTTCCAGTATCTTTTTAACTACCACCGTTGTGGTCTCTTGCTTGGTAGGGAAGGCTTCTACCCATTCTGAGAAAGTGTCTATGAAAACTAGAAGATATTTGAAACCATACTCGCCTGGTTTTGTCTCGGTGAAGTCCACTTCCCAGTAGGCTCCCAGCTTATCTCCCCAAGGTCTCTTAGCCGGGTCAGCTTTGCTTCTGCAAGCATTTCCCTTCTGGCAGGGCACACAACTATGAACTATTTGTTCCACCAGGTGTTTCAGTCCTGGAATATAATACTTAGATCTTAAGGCAGTTTGAGTTAACTTCCTTTCCCCCAGGTGGGTCCATTGATGCATTGGCTTTATCATTGTCTGTGCTTGTTCCTGTGGTAGAATCTTCTATCCTGATGGTGTATACCAGAGTTCTTTTTCCTGATCACAACGGTTGTTGGGGTCTCCTGAGATAACCGCCAACAGAGTACCGTAACTTGGATCCTGGTGGTTCTGGGTCTCAGACTGCCATCACTGGGACAACTCTTGAGGCTACTGTTCTGGCCTCCTGGACTGCCAGTTTATTTCCTCTGGCTACAGAGGAGTCACCCCTCTGGTGGCCTGGACAGCAAATGATACTCACTTTTGCTGGCTTGTGTAAGGTTTTAATTTCAGATTTGTACTTGATCTTCTTTCCTCCAGGGGTTAGCAGGGGTTAGCAGGTGGTAGATGGCACCATGAACATGTGCTGTGGCGAAGGCATACCCGCTATCTGTATAGATGTTGATCTTCTTGCCTTCCCCCAACTCAAGGGCCTTGGTGAGGGCAACAAACTCAGCCTTTTGGGCAGAGGTTCCTTCAGGCAGAGCCTGTGCCCACACGATTTATTGTCTGTCTACCACGGCAGCACCCGGTCTCTGTTTTCCTTCTTCCAGGAACCTGCTCCCATCAATGAACCAAGTAGCCTCAGCATCTGCCAGGGGCTGATCAGACAGATCTTTGCACCAGCCATGTGCTTCAGCAAGCACTTGCTGACAGTCATGGATGGGAGGCTCAAGGTCAGGATCTGGAAGCAGTGTGACTCGGTTCAGGACCATAGGGGATGCAAACATGATTCTGTCAGAGTTGGGCAACAGAGTCTGATAGTAAGTCATACAAACATTAGTGAGCCACCGGTCAGGTGGCTGGCAAATCACGCTCTCCAGAGCGTGTGGAGCAGATACCACCAAGTCCTGTCCTATAGTTAATTTGTCTGTGTCTTTAACCAGCATAGCAACTGCGGCTACAAGTGGAAGGGCTTGGTCACATCTGGGAGACCCAGGGCAGGGTCTGACATTAGGGCTGTCTTAATGGCATTAAAAGCCCATTGTTCTTTTTCTCCCCAGACAAAGGGCTGTTTGTTCTTGGTGAGTGGGTATAATGGAGCCACCACCTCAGCGAATCCAGGTATCCATAGGTGACAGAAACCTACTGTGCCCCCAAAACTCTTGTTTTTGGTTAGTGGGTGGTAGAATATGGAACACAGTTTCTTTTCTAGCCTTCGACAGCCACCTCTTTCTCTCTTTAAGTAGATACCCCAGGTAACTAACCTGCCGGCTGCAGAGTTGGGCCTTCTTAGCTGAGGTGTGGTAGCCCAGTTCTCCTAGTTCAGTGAGAAGGTGTTTTGTTCCTTCTAAACACAGTTCCTTGCTGGAAGTGGCTAAAAGGAGGTCATCTACGTATTGCAACAGAGTTACCTGAGGATTGGCTGCCTGGAACGTGGCTAGATCTTGATGTAGGGCCTTGTCAAAGGTGGTGGGGGAGTTCTTGAAGCCCTGGGGCAGGTGAGTCAGGTGAGTTGGCCCTTCATGCCCGAGTCTGGGTCCTTCCATTCAAAGGCAAAATATTCCTGCCTCTTGGTGGCTAGGGACAGGCAGAAGAAGGCATCCTTGAGGTCCAGAACTGTGTACCAAGTTCTGGAGGGAGGCAAAGAGCTCAACAGGTTATATGGGTTGGGGACCATTGGGTGGAGGTCGGTCACCCACTTGTTCACTTCCCTGAGGTCCTGGATGGGCCAATAGTCATTAGTCCCAGGTTTCCGCACAGTGAGGAGTGGGATGTTCCAGGCAGACTGACATTTCCACAGAATCCCCAGCTGGAGGAGGCATAAAATGTGGGGTCGGATCCCATCTTGAGTCTCCTTGGACATAGGATACTGGTGGACTGTTATCGGGCTGGATTGGGCTTTCAGGTCTACATGGATGGGGGGCCTATTTTTGGCTTTCCACATCCCTGCAGTTTCTGTCCATGCCTGTGGTAATTCTGCAACCACCAGTCCAAATCTTTAGCTTTTTGACTCCCGTCTTCAAACAATTGATATTCATCTTCTAACTTCATGGTCAATACCTGGATAGACTCTCCCTGCCTAACCTTGACCTGTGGTCCCTCAGGGAGGAAATGGATTTGGGCCCCCATCTTAGTGAGGAGGTTTCTCCACAATAGGGGGTAGGGACATTCAGGAATAACAATGAACGAATGGGATACCCAGCCCATGCTAAGATCCACTGTTCTTTGGGTAATCCATGAGTATTGTTTGTTTCCTGGGGCTCCCTGGACCCAAGACTTCTTATTGGAAATTGGTCTGTTCGTTTGTAATAGGACTGAGGGTTGGGCCTCTGTATCCACAAGAAACTAGATGGGTTTCCCCTCTACCTTAAGGATTACCCTGGGTTCGGGGAGGGGGCCTGAACCCCGTCCTCCCTAGTCACTGTCCTCTTGCACAGCTAGCATCTTGGGGCCTAATGGTCTCTTCTCAGAGGCATAGGATCCCTTTTTTTTCCTTGGGACAGTCTTTTGCCCAATGACCTTTTTCTGAGTAAGCACATTGGTCCCTAGCCAGTGGCACTCTTCTGTTGCCAGGTACTGTCTTACTAGGTTCTCTAGTTCCTCCAACTACAGTGACCAAGATCCTATGGAGGTTCTTCTCCTGTCTCTTCTCTCTTTTGAGCTCTCTAGCTTCCTGTTCCTTCTGTTTTCTCTCCTCCCTTTCTTCTTCTGACTCTTGGTTATGATATACATTCTCAGCTACTTGCTCTAGCTCTCTCAAGGACTTGTCCTGTAATCCTCCAAGTTTCTGCAACTTTTTCCTGATATCTCTGCTAGATTGGTCAATACAGGCGACAGTAACTGTTGCCTTATGTTCTTCACTGCTAGGATCACAGGGGGTAAATTGACAAAAGACCTCCATGAATCTCTCTAAGAAGGCTGAGAGAGACTCATTCAGACCTTGCACCACTTCCCTTACCTTAATCAAATTGGTGGGGTGGCATGCTGCCCCCCCCCGAGACCTGCCATCAGAGCCTGGCAGTAGACCTTCAAGTGTTCCCTACCTTCTGAAGTGTTGAAGTCCCAGTCAGGTCTGGTCAATGGGAAGCCTGTGTCTATATCTGCAGACAGGAGGGAAGGACACCCATCATCCTCTGGGACATTCTTCCTGGCTTCCAAGAGGATGCATTGTTTTTCTTCAGTAGTAAAGAGGACCTGTAGGAGCTGCTGACAATCATCCCATGTAGGCTGATGGGTAAAAAGGAGAGATTCTACTAGGTTAGTCAGACCCTGGGGATTTTCAGAAAATGGGGGATTCTGAGGCTTCCATTTATAGAGGACAGCAGAGGAGAAGGGCCAATATTGGAGCAGTTGACACCTTGATCATTGGAAGGTTCATAAGCATGGAGAGGCAACACAGTTGAGGTCTTCTCGCCAAGACCTCTCATGAAGTCAAACCCTTTCCTACTGGGAGTCTGGAGCATCCTCCAGGATTCCTGTAGCCACAGCGTTACTGCATGGCAACCCACTGCTTCTGGCTACCCCAGTCAAGTGACTTCTTTGCAGAGCTTCAAAACCGAAACCAAGCTGATCAGTGGCTGAGTAGAGTCAGAGAAAGCAGAGAAGTACAGACAAGATAAACACAGAAAACACAAAAACACAACTGCAGTACCTGCTCAAGCGGTCCTCCAGTCTCCAGTCACTGGTTCCGAGAGAAGGGCTATTCCCAGCCAACGCACCAAATGTAAGACCCAAAGAGCCTTACGTCCAGGATGTCCCACTCAGAGAAACAGAGAGATGGAGATCAATGCAATAAGCATCAGGTTTATTGATCCAGCACTCTGGGGCCATCCTGCAATTGGGGCAGAGGTGACCCCCAACATTCCAAGCACACAGTTTTTATACAGTTATTGAGGGTAGACTTTGGCATGAATTGGTTTATACCAATTTGAGGCCTGAGCTGCCCTTTCTTGGCATTGGTGGCCCCAGGCAAGGTGTGGTATTAATCACCAGAAGGGGAAACTGAAACATTTTTGGTTGTTATCTGCACCTGCCCTGCCTTTAGGTCAGGTAAAGTTTGTATTGCTGGGACATTCCAAGAAGGGAATGTACAATCCTGGCAAGGTCTTTCAATAACCATCTTATGTTCTCTAAGATCACACACTTTCTTTAGTTCTTTGTTACTTCCTGGTGGGTTAAAACCCAAGACTCAAACATCAGCCCTTTCTCCTCCTCCATCAGCCATTCTCTTAAGGATGGCTTCGATTGTTTCATTTTTCTCTTAACTATGGTCCCTAGGCTGATGACTCTCAAACATAATTGAGCTTGAGATGACACTGGAGAGTGTGGAGATGGTCCAGTTCATTCCAGTATCCAGACGGAGTTGTTCTAAACCCCACCCACCTGGAGTGTTGGCCACACCATCTCCATACCCCATACCATCTTAACTCTCAGATTATTTTAGTTTTGTTTTGTAGTCTCTTTAGCTTGTTTGAAAAATATTTTTTTTTCACTAATGCGTATGTGTGTGTGTGTGTCTGTGTGAATATATGACATGTGTGTGCAGGGGCTCTTAGAGGCCAGAAGACATGGTTAGATCTGCTGGAGTTGGAGTTGTGTTGTTTTGAGGTGCCAGATGTGGGTGCCAGGAACTGAACTCCTGTCTTCTGGAAGAGCAGCAAACACTCTTAAGCACAGAAACCATTTCTCCATCCTTCACATCTCTTTAAAAAATTTTTTATTACTTTTTGGGGGTCTGGGCACATATGCAGTGGTGTGCAGGTGGTGATCAGAAGACAACGTGTGGGGGTCAGTTCTTCAGGCTTAGCAGCATGTGTCTTTTCTTACTAAGTCATCCCACAAGCCCCATCTTCTCTACAACTTCTCTAGTTTCATGGCAGCTTCCTAATCTGGGGGACACTTCAGAGTGTCAGCAAGGTAGATAGGAAAGAACGCAGGGCCAGAGTCCTTTAGGCACTCCATCCATAGGCCACACTTCGGCTATGCCTCCTCGTGCTTTCCTCCACTCCCACATGCCTCCCTTTGCTTCACTCCCTTCAAACTATGGAATGAGAGTAAACTGAGGCAGAGAACTGCATGAGAGTGGGCCAAGGAATGGAGTGATTCATGGGGATCAAGAGAGGGCCACAAGGGGTCACTAGGCCTTAGAAATGTTGAAGGGATAAGAGAAATAGAGAAAGGGCTTTCTGCTATGAGTGGTCTTGTAGAGAGGGGGCCTGGAGGTCCAGAGAACACTGCAGCACTATGCTGAGGCATGGGAGGGAAGTCTAGCATCTCTCCTCTGCTGATGCCAAGGCTTTGTATCTAGGGACAGTCTAGATTAATTTTGAATTTATTTAGTATATGTGTGTTTGTGTGTATCACACACACTGGAGGCTAGAGACTGATTTTGTGGTCATCTTCTTCATTCACTGGTTATGATTTTGAGACAAAGTCTCATATTGAACCCGAACTTGCCATTTCAGCCAGCCCAACTGGCCAATAGCCCCTGTATCTCTTATCTTCACTCTGTAAGTGTTAGGGTTCCAGAGCTGCACTGGCATGCCTTTTATGTGGGTGTTAGGATCTGAAATTGGGACCTTATGTTTGCCCAGAAAACACTTTTTCCCACCCCGACAGAGACTCTATAATTTGTTCTGGATTGTTGGAGTGTTCTGCCCATTTACTTATCATATATATATATATATATATATATATATATATATATATATCCATATCCATTATATATCCAATATATATATATGTATATACATATACATATATATATATTGGATAGTTAAATGATAAGTTCATACATCTAACATACATTGCATTTGGTGCTTCCTGTGTTCCAGGAAGTGTTCTTGCTGTTGATTTCCTCATGTCCTGTAGCCAACACACACGGTGTCTTCAAGTTCTAGTGGGCAACCAAGAGCAATGGTAACAGCCTGTATTGTTTTGTGTGGGGGTGCCCAGGATGCTCCTGATCAACACCTTGAGGGGAAGTATTCCACACCTGGCACTGGGCTTTTTATTTAGTGACAAAACACTTAGGAGAGAAAGGGTTGATCTTGGTTTGTGATTTTGGTTTCAGGTCATAGTCCTGCACATCAGGGGAGTCATAGCAGTGGGAGCTTGAAGCTTGAGGTCTTCAGCCACATTGGAGAGCAGAAAGAAATGCATGCACTTTAGCACGCAGTTCACACTAAGGGAGTTGAGGCCAAGTCTTCCCATATCAATGAACAAAATCAAGACAGTCCCCCAATGATGTGTTCTTAGACCAACCTTATCTCGGTGATCCTCACCAAAACTCTCTTCTGGGGTGACTAGGTTGTGTCCAGTTGACCAGTGAAACTGATCATCACATGGTGATGTACTGTGATGTAATTATACAAGGATATAATGGTGGCATTGGGGAGTTGTGCAAAGTGGCTGCAACCCAGACAGGTGGTAGCTTGGACCAGGCGAGGTGCCATGGAGGTGGGTGGAAACAGTCAGGCAGTGGCTACCAAGACTTGCTGAAGGACTAGGTGTGGGTTGAGTCACAGAGCTGAGGGCGAGGAGTCCAGAGCCACCTTGCTTTGCTGCTACAAGGAGGCAGACACCTGTCCTTGCTGAGGTGGGGGAAGCTGTGGGTGACAGAAGCTCAGAACATGGTATGTAGAAATAGTAAGTTCAGGGGGAAGAAGAATATATGGACAGAAGGGAGGGAGCTGAGAGAACTGAGGGATACTTGGGAATGTACCCAGGTGGTGATGGAGACTCCATGGAGGTGATGGGAGGGACTAAGGGCCTTGTGAGAGGATAGGGCTGTTTTTTCTGCCATATGTGCTAACGTGACTTTGTGAGTTTCCAGGGATGCTATATCGCTGCAAACCAGGTAGCTTAAACATCCAGAATACATTCTCTTACAGTCTGAAATCAACATGATGGCAGGGCTGTAACCCCTCTAAAGGTTCTAGGAGAAGCTACTGCCCTGTCTCTTCCAAGCTGCAGGTTCCAAGAATCAGACTGAGGCACTGTGTCTAATCTCTGCCTACCCCTATGCAGCCTTTACTCTGTGTCTATCTCTGTCTTCTCTTCACATTATTATTATTATTATTATTATTATTATTATTATTATTATTGTATGAGAGTTTTGCCTTCATGTATGTATGTGTACTATATGCATGCAGTACACACAGAGGTCAGAAGAGGTCACCAGAAGTCAGAAACCCTAAAGCAGGAATTAGAGATGCTTATGAGTCACCATGTAGGTGTTGGGAACTGAACTCCAGTCCTCTGTAAGAGTAAGGAGTGCTCTTAAGTGCTGAGCCATCTCTTCCATTCCCTTTCAGACCCTTATGAAGGAACACAACATTGGGCTGAAGCCATACTAATCCAAGGCTATGTAGACCTCTAATTATATCTGCACAATCCTCTTTATCCCATAAAGTTCCTGGCATAGTGAATGGGTGTAAGTTTTCCATTCATGTTACAATTACCTGTCAAGACCTCTTTCATAGCCTTCATGGATCTCATTCCAATTCATAAATACCAAAGCCAGAAGAAACAGCAGCCTGCTTGGCTTTGCACCTACAAATTCTGTTTTGCAAAAAAGTGAGTGAGGTTAAGGTTCACCTTCACCTCAAGGTGTGAAGAAAGCCATGGCAGGTGGTGCTGTGCAAGGACTCCAGGCATCTTGGGACTTGAGCCTAGGGTCCCGGGACCGGGTGATTGTGCCAATCTTAGATGGCAAAGTGGAGGAGCTCCAGCTGATCATCTGGGTTCTAAAGATGGAAAATATGATCTCACCATATAGGCTACTTCGTAACATGATTTTCTTGCTCTAAAAATATTGACAACATTTTCTCAGGTCATTAAATATTCTTCAACAATTGTGCTTTTTAAATGGCCGCATAGCCGTCCATCAAATAAAAGTACTGCTGTTTATATAATGAATACCTTATGGTAATCCACTGGGGCTGTTTCTGTACTATACATAAGATAAATACCACTGAGATGAACAACTTCTGTTATAAATCCCTGTGAACATCTTTGATTATTTTCAAATGGGCTCATTTTAAATAACCATGAACCGTGAGTTGATGATTTGCCATAACAATTTCTGCTCACTGTTTTCTTTATGAATGAAAACTTCTCCTTCAGGCAGAAATAAAAAAAAAAAACGGGCAAAAAGTTCTGAGAACATCTGGCTTATGGTCTGACACTGTTTTGGAATTCAGCTGGGCTCCCAAATTTTGAAATGTCTTATCTCTAATCATTTCACGGCAGGTTTCATCTTCCTTCTGGAGACACAGGCATGATGCTTCCTGTTGGCCTAGAGCCACGGCTACCAGAGAAAAGCAGGCTTGAAGTCTGGTTTCCCTCAATACAGCATTATTTCCTCAGTGTTCAGGAGCAGGAGTTTTGGTTGAGACAGAAAGGACTCCTGAGATAAAAAAAGGTGCTTTTGAAACAGTGGCATCCTTTTACCGGGACCATCCTAGTAAACAAGATAAGGCACTTGTTTGTGTTGGCTACTATCTTATCTCTGTGAAAAACATCTGACAAAGTAACTGAAGGAAGAAAGGGAGGAAGGGAGGAAGAGCCAAGCACCTAAAGGAAGGAAAGAAGGAAGAAGGGAGGGAGAGACAAAGGGAGAGAGGGGGTGGGAGGAAGAAATGGAGGGATGGAAGAAGGAAAAGAGGGGTTGGAAAGGACAAAGGGAGGGAGGGAGCGGGAAGGAGGACAAGAATGACAGAGGAAGGAAGAAGGGAGGGAGAGAGGAAGAAAGGGAGGCAGGAAGGACTCATTCTGGTTCCCTGTGTGAGGATAAAGTCTGTCATTATGGTGAAGCCATGGTCACATCAGAAGCAGAGAGAGAGAGGGGAGGGAGAGGAGGAGGGGGAGGGGGAAGAGAGAGAGAGAGAGAGATGCTGGTAACTCATTTCTCTCATTTTTACTCAGTCTAGGCCCCTGTCTCATGGAATGATGTCACCTCCCTCAGGATGGGTCTTCATAGATAAACTGGATATGATTCCATGGTGATCCGAAAGACGGTGAAGTGGAGCCATCCTGATGCCATTGTCTCAATCATTGCTAAGCAGGCTGGGGCTCACACAGCAGGGAGTGAGGCCACAGTGTAGATCGAGTAGTAGAAATGGAAGCTTATGGAACTCGAACCCACCACGGTATATGCCAGCAAGGGCCACCATTATCTCTGCAGTTTTGAGCACTGGTGATATGTCAGATCATAGCTTACAGTGCCATTACGTATGCCAGCATTCAGTTTTGTCAAGTTATGTTGTCAAGGCAGCAATAACACTGAGCAGTGGTCTCCTATTCCTGTGATTTCATATATCCAAAGGTATTTGGGGGCTGTAGAGATAGCCCAGTGGACAAGTTCTTACTGTTCAACAATGAGGACCTTAATTCAAGCCCTCAGCTTCCGCGTGAAAACTCAGACTTGCCTAAAGCTACACATGCAATCCCAGCACTGTAGGAGGCAGAGACAGAAGGATCTGCTAGCCTTGCTGGCTGCCAGGTTCACCAAGAGACCCTATCTTAAAGGAATACAGCAGAGAGGGATAGAACAGAACATCACATCTAATGTCTTTTCCTGGCTACTGAGTGAGCACACATATGTATTTATACTATACTCTGTACACATGTTATACACACACACTCAGAGAGAGAGGGGGAGAGAGAGAGAGGAGGGAGGGAGGGAGGGAGAGAGAGAGAGAGAGAGAGAGAGAGAGAGAGAGAGAGAGAGAGAGAGAGAGAGAGAGAGAGAATTTCATGTCAAAATGAGAAGGAAAGCTATAAGCTCTGAAGACCATCATTGTAATAAAGTCAATGCCATCTTACAGAAACCAAGTACAATGCCCTGAGCAATGATCTTCGTCTCCTCAGGAAAAATGAAATCTGTGCCCAGGACTTCCAAGATGGAGAAGCCACTGTCAGTGGCCACAACCTGTTGACAGCTTTGCCTAGACAAATGGCTGCTCCAGCATGGAGTGGGACACAGAAGGAGCTTCAAATCTACTTCCCTGTCTCCATTGCATCTCCTTCCTCTATCCTGGGTAGAATTCTAATCCTTTCCCCATGTTCTTGGAAGGAGAGACAGTGGATATAAAATTCAAAAACCATGAGGTGGAGACTGAGAAGAGAGAAGCATGTGAACATGCAGGCAGAACATATGTGTGTGTGTGTGTGTGTGTGTGTGCACGTGCGCATGTGTGTATATGTGTAGGTGTGTGTATGTATGCACATGTGTGTATATATGTGTGTGTGCATGTGTGTATATGTGTAGGTGTATGTGTGCATGTGTATGTGTATGTGTGTGTGCATGTGCATGTGTGTATGTGTGTATATATTGTATGTGTGTGTTTAAGTGTAGGTGTGTGTGTATGTGTGTATATGTGTATATGTGTGTGTGCATGTGCATGTGTATATGTGTATATGTTTGTGTATGTGTGTATGTGTGTGTGTACATATGTGTATGTGTGTATATGTGTGTGTGCATGTGTGTATATGTGTAGGTGTGTGTATGTGTAGGTGTGTGTGTGTGTGTGTGTGTGTGTATGTGTGTGTGTATGTTGCTGTCCTCTTGCACTCACACTAAGTGGAACTAGGTAGGTGGAAAAGCCTTGTTGGTCTCCACATGGCTAAATCAGAATAGAACTGGAGGTCTTCAGGCTGGCTTTCTACCAACACCTCTGTGCTGATTTGTGACATTGGCATAGCACGGCTGATGTATTCATGCGTGCACCTTGCTCTCTCACACACTTGAGCAAGGAAGGACTGTGATTACACAACCGTCTGCCTACAATGGGGCCTTAGTAAACCCACTGATGGAAAAGGCAGGGGATTAAAAGCTAATGCGCTGGTGAACAGAATTACAGAAGCTTGTCCCACCCCTTCGCCATGGCTTTACTTGGGGATTAACAGAGGTATTCAGGCACAGAGGCAAAGTTCACATTCGTGGTCTCTGTCAAAAGCAGTTGCCATCCACATGAAGAGGATGCAAGTCGGGGTGATTTTTACATCAGATCTGACTTGCCAGGAAGGATGAGGTTTCTGAAGTTAGAAGTCATCTACTGGGGCCCTGCTCTAGACCCTTACTAAATGTTTAACCATCTCAGGAATGAGTTCCATCTTCCTGGCAGTATCAAAGCTGAGTTCAGGTTCCAAGGCCCTGGAATCCAACCCCTATCCTGTTCGTCCAGATGCTTTATGTTGGTCTGTTAACCAGTAAAGGATGTAAAGAGGGAAGATGCTGTTGTCCTGTCACCTACACTAAGGCACACAAGTCATAAATGTGCTGCTTGTCTTGATGTAATTGACTGTGTGCAGCTCACATTCTCCTTGTTCCCTTACCATTCCTAATTCCAGGTCAGAGTCAGGAGACCTGACTGCCAAAGCTGAATCAGGATCCTGAAACCAGGTGACTCAGATAAGGCCTAGTCGCCAAGGTTAACTTTCTTGTTTAACCCCTTGTGCCAAAATGTGATTGGTTAATGCAACAGCCCACCCTGATCCCCCTTGCATTGTGTTCCCATTCTACAAAAATGTAGTACAATTTCCCTTACGGGGCGCTGTTTAGATCCCAAACTGACCGCCTCCCTGAGCGCTCAGAAAATAAAGCTTTCATCTTTTTAAATTAGATATTTTCTTTATTTACATGTCATATGATTTCTCCTTTCCCAGTTTCCCCTCCAAAAAACAAAAGAACAAACAAACAAAAACAAGAACAAACCCCTGTTGCCTTCCCCTCCCCTTGCTTGCCACCCCACCTTCTCTCACTTATTGGCCCTGGCATTCCCCTATACTAGGGCACAGAACCTTTACAGGCCAAGGGCCTCTCCTCCCATTGATGATTGATTTTGCAATTCTCTACTATACACATGCTGCCAGAACAATCAGACCCCTCCATGTGCAGTCCTTGGTTGGTGGTTGAGACCCTGGGAACTCTGAGGGTTCTAGTTAATTCATATTGTTGTTCGTCCTAAGGGGCTGCAAACCGTTCAGCTCCTTTGGTCCTTTCTCTAACTCCTTCATTGGGGACCCTGTACTCAGTTCAATGGATGGCTGTGAGCTTCTCCATCTGTATTATTCAGGTACTGTCAGAGCTTCTTAGGAGATAGCTATATTAGGCTAGTTTGTCCTTCCTTCAGTCTCTGCTCCATAATTAGTCTCTGCAACTCCTTCTGTAGGTATTTTGTTTCCCCTTTTAAGAAGGAATTAAATGTCCACAATTTGGTCTTTCTTCTTCTTGAGATTCTTGTGGTTTGTGGGTTATTCTTCCTGTATTCTGAACTTCTGGGCTAATAACCATTTATCAGAGAGTGCATACCATGTATGTTCTTTTGTGATTGGGTTACCTCACTCAGGATGATCTTCTCCAGATCCATCCATTTCCCTAAGAATTTCATAATTTCATTGTTTTTAATAGCTAAGACTCCATTGTGTAAATGTACCACAATTTCTGTATTCATTCCTCTGTTGAGGGGCACCTGGGTTGTTTCCAGCTTCTGGCTATTATAAATAAGGCTAAAGCTTTCATTTTTAAGCTTCCATATCTGAAGTGAGTTTTCTCGGCTTCTACTCTGAACCCAACAGTCTCAAATGGCAGACATAAACATACGTCTAACCCTGCTTGAACACATACACACCTCTAACACCCAGGTTATGTACTGATAGTCATTGTCTCTATGCGTGTAATCACAGTTGTCACTTCTGGGTTCTTTGGACACCTCACTCCAGTGTTGAGTTCAGATTCAAGCAGATGGCATGTGATTGTGTATCCTGGAGTCCTTGGGTCCTGTTGTGGAGGCTTGGGACTACCTCAGTAGGGAGGGAAAACCAGTTTGTGGTGCTTACACTTCTCCCCCCAGCTTCAATACAAACACTCAAGCTTTCCTCCCAGACTCCTGCTGTTCCCAGTTGAGAGAGAGCATCTGCATCCTTGGCTTTAAAAGTCAGGAAGAAGCCCCAAGTGATAGGGCAGACAGGCAGAGATGGGCTGAGAGGTGCAGCACAGTTCAGAGAGTGACCGCTCCCCAGAAGTTCTTTCCTGCTCAGATGGTCTCCTCTCACATTCACTTATAGCACGTGCCCATCTGTACAGCATCTTCATCTCCCTGGGGTCAAAGGCGACTTCATTTTTCAGCTGTAGTCCAGTTACTTAGTTAAAAGCCAGGAAAATTATCACCTCCAATCACAGCAAAGGTTCCTAGGAGGAATAGTCAAGCAGAGCTTGGAAAACTAGAAAGTGACCATATACATGGCCACCAACCTTAAAGAAAAGAAACTTCCTGTCTTAGTCAGGGTTTCTGTTCCTGCACAAACATCATGGCCAAGAAGTAAGCAAGCTGGGGAGGAAAGGGTTTATTCAGCTTACACTTTCACACTGCTGTTCATCACCAAAGGAAGTCAGTACTGGAACTCAAGCAGGTCAGGAAGCAGGAGCTGAGGCAGAGGCCATGGAGGGATGTTACTTACTAGCTTGCTTCTCCTGGCTTGCTCAGCTTGCTTTCTTATAGAACCCAAGACCACCAGCCCAGGGATGGTCCTACCCACAATGGGCTGGGCCTTCCACTCTTGATCACTAATTGAGAACTTACAGCTGGATCTCATGGAGGCATTTCCTCACCTGAAGCTCCTTTATCTGTGATAACTCCAGCTTGTGTCAAGTTGACACACAAAACCAGCCAGTATACCTCCCCTTATCATAAGTGAATTCAGATTTGGATTTCATCTACAAACATCCTTGACACCATGCATGCTTAGAGAGGCTTCTGAACACCAGGAGACCCACTCTCTCAACTCCTGTCTTTTTTCAGAGAGGAAGAGAAAAAAAAAACATATGGACCATGAATCTGGTCCTCACATGGCTCCTTTAAAAATCAGTGTGGGTAACCCCAGAGAAGGAAGTGATGGGGTGGGGTGACGGCTTAGTAGGTAAAGTGTGACCATCCGGCAGGATGACCCCTGTTTGGATTCCCAGAATTCACATAAAAAGCACATGGATGTCACACAACCTTCAGCCTACAGTGAGTCCTAAGTAAGCCACGGGTGGAAAAGGCAGGGGATTAAAAGCAGATGAGCTGGTGTAAAAAGCTGAGTGTGGTGGTGTGTGCCTGTAATGCCAGTCTTCAGGGTGTGTGTGTGTGTGTGTGTGTGTGTAGACAGGTAGACCCTTGAAGCTCATTGGCCATCCAGCTTAGCCAAATCAAAGACCTTCATGTTCAGTGAGAGACCTTGTCTCAAAAAATCAAAGGTAGAGAGTGACAGAGGAGGATGCTTGTTCCTAACCTTTGACCTCCACATGTGCTTACATGTACTCGAGTGAACATGTGTGCAAATAAACACACACACACCCACACACAGAGACAGAGACAGACAGAGACAGGCAGAGACAGAGAGACAGAGACAGAGACAGACAGAGAAACAGAGGTGGAGGTCACCAGGAATTAACACAATGATACAATAAATAGCTAAGTCCCACTAGCCTGTGTCTATACCCACACTGGTAACCAGAATGTGTAAACATAGTGACTCTGCTCTCCAGCCAGGGATTTGACAAACTTGCCTGGCAAAGTAAAGCCATTAACACCGACTTGTGAAAGGCTTCCCATGTTGGCCATGTTTACTTGGTAATTGCTTATTTATTGGCTTTTCTCCCTGCCTGAGAAAAGCTCCCTGAGAGCAGACACCATGTTCCTTTTATTTCCCTTGCATCTGGGTTCAGATCTTGGGGCTGGAGAGACTCGTTCAGTGGCAGAGAACCTCGTGCAAGGTCTGAGGCTTCATTCCCATAACCAAAAGGCATGGGGCATGCACACACATATCAGTGAATGCTGGCTTAATGACTGGTCCATTAAAACACATAGAGAAGCCTACATCAGGGGCTGAGGGTGTAGGTTGGTGGTAGAACATACGCCTAGCCAAGTTCAGGACTCCAGGTTCCATTTCTGGTGTCATAAGAAATCAAAACAAACACAGTCTTTGGGAGATATGGGTCTTCCAGTTCCTCTGAAACATGGTGCTTAAAGGGAGAACAGGGACTAATCTAAATAAGTATAATTTCAAAGATTTCATTTTAATTCGAGCAAAACACCTTACAAGGGCATGAACTGATTTTTACCACAAGGTATTTTAAAAAGGCTGGAAGCTATGGACAAGTCATTAGGATCAAACTTCTTGTAGTTCACAAAACAAGAACAGGCAAATGACCCTTTGGGCAAAGCGTAGGAGGGTGGTCTAGTTTGCTTCTAGTTGCTGTGATAAACCTTAGGACCAAAAGCAACTTGAGGGGGAAAGGATGTATTTGGATTTCAGTTTAAGGTCCATAATCTGAGGGAAGCCATGCCAGGAATTCAAGGCAGTCACTTAGAGATAGGAACTGAAGCAGAGACCATAGAGGAGTGGCACTAACTTGCTTGCTTCCTCTGGCTTCCTCAGCTCAGCTATCTTTCTTATGTAGCCCAGGCTCACCTGCCTAGGGGTAATACTTGCCCACAGTGGTCTGGGTCCTCCCACAAAAGTCAACAATCAAAAAATGCCCCCACAGATGGGCCCACAGGCACATCTTATAGAGGCAATTCTTCATTGAGACTCTCTCTTCCCAGGTATTAACTAGTTTGGGTCGAGTTGAAAAATCATCATGACATATACAATCATGAGAACATGAGTTTGGATTCCTAGGATCCACACAAAGCCAGATGAGGTGGTGCATATGTGTAACTTTGGTTCTTCTACTGAGAGATGGGAAGTGGAGGATTTCTGGAAGTTGTTGGGCTAGTCAGTCTAGAGTACACATCAGATGAATACCAAGTAGACTGTGTCTCCAACAAGGTGGAAGGTGAGAACCGACACTGGAGGTTGCCCTCTGACCTTTACTTTTATGTTGTAGCTCATGCCCATCAGCACTTACGTACATGAACACATGTGTGCATGCAAACGCACACATGCACACAATATACATGTGTATACATGCACACTTGCACACACACATGCACACACATGCACACACATGCACACACATGCACACACACACACACACACACACATATATATATATATATATATATATATATATATATGCACACATGCCTACATGCACACACACAGATTTTCAAACGAGTTTGTGAAACAAAGCAAATTCAAGTATTTTAAAATTTCCCTCAAAAAGCACGAAAATGCTGCAAGAGTGCAGTTGCCAACCAGGAGTTCTATACCCAGTGAAAATATCCTTCAACAGAGAAGATTAATTGTCATTTTCAGGAAAACAAAAACTGAGCAGTTTAATCTCTAAGGCCTAAACTTAAGGAAACACAAAGAGAAAGTGGTTTTGGCAGCGAGCTTGGAGACAAACAAGGAAATGAAAGGCAACAAGAGGCAATAATTTGATAGGTAACTAACAATTGTTGACTGTATATAAAGAAAAACAACAAAACCAAACAGATTTGACATATCTGGATAATTAAAATTGGTGACACAGTGGCATGTATAAGAGTGGCTTGGTGGGCTGGTGAGATGGCTCAGTGGGTAAGAGCACCAACTGCTCTTCTGAAGGTCATGAGTTCAAATCCCAGCAACCACATGGTGGCTCACAATCATCTGTAATGAGATCTGATGCCCTCTTCTGGTGCATCTGAAGACAGCTACATTGTACTGACATATAACAATAAATTAATCTTTAAAAAAAAAAAAGAAGAAGAAGAAGAGTGGCTTGGTGGTGGCTTGCCTATCCTGAATCCCCTAGTGAGGGTCTAGGGTTTGGCTCAGCAGAGGGGTATAAAGCCTTGGACTCTATTCCTAGTACAGAACAACAACAAAGATTGAACCTATTTTCTCTGACGGTTGTGTTTTTATCAGATCTTCATCATGAATACACACACACACACACACACAAAAAGAAGAATTTTTCTGTGTGGTGCTGGGGGCGTGGCAAGGGAAGCTAGCGCTCAGTACCTGCTGGGCTGGTGCTGGGCTGGTGCTGGGCTGCTGCTCAGCATTCCCAGGGCTTCTAGATGTCCAAAGGTCCTGTCTTATCTAGGAATGGAAGAAGTGTACCAGGTCATGATGAACTTTAACAAGCTTCTCCACAATCATTAAAAGAAGTGCAAATAACTCAGAAATGTCGACATTATGAGAGGAGCAAATGGAACATGGAGCAATGAAAAACTCATTCAAGGGAAAACTAGGAAGCAGAAAAGTCATAGCGAATGTTCAGACAGACGGTGGACTTAAAGCAAATACACTGGCATTTACATTAAGTGTAAATGAATCAATTTAGTGCAAAGACCACTATCATTTTTAAAAATATTTATTTTATTTTCATTTGTGTGCGGTTGTGTGGGAGAGGCTGTGTGTGTGTGTGTGTACACATGTGTGTGCCTGCAGAAAGAGGTGTTGGGTCCCTTGGAGCTGGAGTTACAGGTGGTTGTGAACTGCCCAGTGTCGGTGTTGGGGATTGAACTTGGATCTACAAGAGCAGCAAATGCTCTTAACTACTGGGCCATTTATTTAGACACTCAAATTGGATTTCACAAAAATAGTTTTGGAGAGAGAGAGGAGGGAGGGAGAGTGAGCACATGGATGCTTAATTATCCACTTATATTTTGGACAAGTTTTTATATGTATCACAGTTTAGGGCAAAAAGTTAAAAATGATATAAAAATACCTATCACATCTGTAATTTTACTTAGATTTTTGTGGGTAGTGGTGGGTATAGTGTATGTGTGTATATGTGTCTTGTGTGCGTGTCTGTGTGTGTTTGTGTATGCATGCACATATAAGGGTGCATAAGCATCTATGTGTACATGTATATGGAGGTCAGAGATCAATGTCCAGGTCTTCTTCAATCATTCTCTACATTATTTTGCATGGAAATGTTTCTCACTGAAGCTAGAGCTTATTAATTTGGCTGGGCTGATGGACCAGTGAGATACAGGGATGTACCTATCTCTGCCCACCCGGTGCAGAAATTACAAACACATGTCATCGTGTTGAAGGTTTTAGGTCAGTTCTGGAGATCTGGACTCAGGTCCTCATGCTTGTGTGGCAGGCTCTTTGCTGTTGGAACACCTCTCTCTTTTTCTTCCTCACTGTGTAGAATAAAGAATTACACAAAATATAATATTGGTAAAATTATAGTTGGATATACAAAATATTTATCATTCCCTGGGTGTTCAAAAGGCACATGTTCTCAGCATGTCCTCAAATTTCTGAGATTATGTTATGTCCTGTACCAACCTGCCCTTGTGTTATCCATTGAGTCAGGATCACAGTGATATATGTTCACTCTATGCTCAGTGAATTACCATGTGCCACTCACTGTATCAAAACGCTACCCAGCACCGGTAGCATCATTATCTCAGTGGTGTTGGGACTTTTGGGCATGTGGCTCATTGAGGAAGTCAACACCAGAGCAAATATATTCTACCTTGTCTAAGGAACATTTAAGAGGATGAAGGGCATCATCTACTTGGAACAGCTGCTGTGTTTCAGCATCTGGAAGATGTGTGTATGTGGCTACCAAATGGGAAAGGAGAACAAGTGCCCAGATCAAGTGCACTGGAGGGAACTCTTGTCCAAAGTCACCTGGCAGTAACGAAGATGGCCACTTGGTGGGGATATTTCAGAGGGAATCCCCACTCTAGAAGTGAAATTACTTCTGCACACTGCCATCCATGCTCCAGAGTCATGGATACTAAACAACTGCACATTTGCAGATTCTTAGCATTTTTATCGTTGCTCAGTTTGGGAAATCCTCTCCTTTGGTAACTGTGATGGTTAAGTCCCATTGTCAACTCTGACAGCTGTGGAAATGTACTACTGGATGTGCCTACGAAGGTGTTGCCAGAAAGGTTTAGCTGAGGTGGCAAGGCCCATCCTGAATGTGGGCAGTACTGTCTCTGGGCTGGGGTCCCAGACTGAATACAAAGGAGGTGAGCTGAGTTCCAGGGTTCATCTCTCTCTGTTTCCTGGCTGTGGATGCTTTGTGACCAGCTGCTTCACACTCCTGCCATCATGCCTTCCCACCATGATGGACTGCATCCCCTCAAACTGTGAGCCAACATAGACAGTTCTTTAAGTTGCTTCTTGTCAATTATTCTGTCACAAAATGAAAAAAGTAACTAAAATAGTAAGTTATCATCTTCATAAAGTGTCTTCAAAAAGGCTTCTGCACTGGCAGAAGGTCACAGTGCACTGACCTAGGGACACCATTAACAAGAATGACGAGATCCATCCATTCCTTCTCAGAAGAGAAGATGGACAAAAGCTTGCCAGATAGGACACTAACCATGTAAGACTGGTCTTGAGAGCAGTTCCAGGTCAAAATAATGGGGACAAACTAGAAAGCCCAATGTCACAGGTTAGAAAAGGAAGTTCTTGCTGAGGGCTGAGGGGGTTGTGTGAATCTCAGATAGACAAAGACCCTGATGGTCCCCAGGGAAAGAAAGAATTCTAGGATCAGAAGAACATGAGTTAGGTTTTCGTCTGGAAAGTCTATAATTACACAATGCTCACTGTACTGGGTGCTCATCCTTGACCTCAGGAATCACTCTCTAGAACAGCAGAGCTCAACCTTCCTAATATTGAGTGCAACCCTTTAACATAGTTCCTCATATTGTGGTGACTTCCAACCATAAAATTATCTTTTATTGCTACACCATAACTGTCATTTTACTGCTGTTATAAATCATAATGTAAATATCTGTGTTTTCGGATGGTCCTAGGTGACTTCCTGTGAAAGAGTCATTCGATCCCCAAAGAGGTCACGACCCAGAGGTTGACAACCACTGCTCTAATTAGAAGAAACAGAAGAACATTTCTCAGAATGAACAAACCAGTCTAGAATTGTTAACTGAGCTAAGGGTGACAGAAAGGATGGGTTCGGGTGTGGTCTGAGCAGGTGATAGTCCAGATGACGTCATGGGAAGGGTGCCAAGGGAAGAGTCGAGTGACTAATTGAGTAGAGAAACAAGGAAACAAGAGGAGGCTGAGAAAGGTGTCTCTGCTGCCCAGCAGTAAGGGCTGAGAGGAGGTGAGCCTCTGAATCAGTAAGGGAAAGCGGCCTCTGTTCATAACTGTACAGGCTTGGTGGAAGAACCAGGTCGGTCCTTCGCTTTTCAAAACATCCCTAGGGAAGAGGACCATCTCCAACCCCCATTCTACTAAGAAGGAAACAGTCTAGAATGGCGGGCAACCTGCCCAAAGTTTTAGATGGTGGGGACCTTGTACAGGCCTCTTTTCATCATAGGTTGAGAAACATCTCTGCTTCAACCTCTGTGTTGTATGGTGTCAGCTTTCCCCCAGTTGTGTGAGCCACAGAAGCCACAGTGCCAACGTCCTGCCAAAAGATCCAAAGCTAGTCCCTCATGCCCACATGGGAAACCCCTGGGAGCGGTTTCCCGACCCATCAAATGTCTGCTTGTGCAGTCAGCATCAGGGTGGGATAGGGTCTGTGAAGCAAGAGAGGAAATGTTGAGGGGCTACTCAAGAATTCCACTGCTCCACGGCCCTAAGCTTTTGGGGATAGAGCCAAGTGTCCATGAGGCTGGCTGGAAGCAGAGGTAACTAGCTACCACCCCACACAGGCCTCTCATCCATGTTCTGTTGACTCCCACGATGATCCCACCCCACAGTGTAGCTCACAGGTTCCTGCTTCTTAGCCTGTTTCCCTTGGCTCTTGAAGTAGCCTGGTCTGGCGCTGCCCTGCCTCATCTTCCCTTGATAGCTGCACTGGCCCCAGACAGACTCTTCTGAGCTAGGACCTGATTCCCCTGATTCCCCATCCGAGGCCCCACTGGTCTTCCTACAGGCCAGACTCCTCCTACCACCTCTGCAAGTCTGTATTGTGTAGGGCACTGTGTTCTACCAGACCTCCTGCCTTGTGTTCTCTTTCATTTAAACAGGCAACTCTGTAGCCTTTCTGAGGCACCGTCTAGGGTTCCAGGTGGGGCACAGTGTTATTGACAGGTGAAGAGACAGCATCGCCGCCCCAGCCAAGATTACCTCATCCTTAACAACTGTGGGAACTGAAATGGGTTTAACTATGAGCCCCATCTGAACACAAAGCGAGAGCTCCTCTCTCTCCAGTTTTCTCAGTGTCTGGCCTTTATCAGAATCCTGCTCCGTCCTAGGCAGATACCAGTAAGCACCACACCCATCAAACCCAGTGGGAGCTCCCCTTGGCCATTAGTATTGGAACTGGTGGTCCGTGTATATGTGTGTGTGTGTGTGTGTGTGTTGCATTTGCGCATGTGCAGGTGTGTGTGCATGCACATGGCATATTGTACTTGGATACATGTGTGTAGGGAATGAACTATCTCCCCAGTTCTTACAGAATGGCTCTGGAGCTGCTGAGTCTTAGGTGTGTAGATTCAGATTCCTTGCTCTTGGATTAAAGTACAGCCTCTCCCAGCCTGAATTTTCTTGTTTACAAGCTGACTCTAACAAAGGATTGTGTAAGATGCAAGCCAGGCAAAAGGAGAGGAACTAGCATAGGAGGGGTTGCTTTTCTGTGTTTGACCTAAAGCAGACAGTGGGTGGGTGGTTCAAAGGGCAATGCTGAGGGATCAGCCTGCTTGACTCCGCCACTGTGTTTCGGTTCCTAATCTCTCTAGTCTCCGATTGCCTCTCT
Organism: Mastomys coucha; assembly: GCF_008632895.1. Classification (NCBI taxonomy): domain Eukaryota; kingdom Metazoa; phylum Chordata; class Mammalia; order Rodentia; family Muridae; genus Mastomys; species Mastomys coucha. The sequence continues at coordinate 256,097,654 of NW_022196905.1, forward strand.
CGTTATTGCCACACGAATAGAAATGTTGTAAGGACATCCTATTCGGAGACTGAGTCCTACTACCCAGAACAGAGCCTCCAACAGAGTATACGGAGTCAGAATTGAACAGAGCATTCATCATGAGAAAGTTCTATCAGCTCTCGGTCCGACTGCTATGTGTCTCTCCCTGGCACAACTACCCCTCTGGGAAGACACGGGCACCTCCCCTCTGCCTCTAAGGAGTTGCCTTCTTTTGATTCACTCAGCCTTTAACCTGTCTCAGTTGGCAGTAATCCTCCAGAAGCAGGCCAAATCGGAGATGCTTTCTTCTTAGAATCCGACTTCCAAGCGTCTTTGATTTCCTGGATAACACACAAACACCCACAGACTCATGGCCACACATACAGAGACACCTGGGGTTAGCAAAAGAACTCCACCAACACAGTGAGGGCACATCCAAAGGAGATTGCCTTCTTGTGATTTCAATTCTGTCAATTATTACCTGAGTAAACTCTCTCAGGTGGGAAGGTGTGTGCGCACGTGCGTGCGCGCATGCGTGTGTGTGTGTGTGTGTGTGTGTGTGTGTGTGTGTGTGTGTGTGTGTGTATTTGTGTATGATTTCTGTGTGTATGTGTGTGTATGTGTGTGTGTGTGTATGTGTTGAGTGCCTTAGGGGAATGAGCAGGTATTTATATCACAGTGCACAGTTTAAATTACCTCCTGGGAGTAGTTTCCCCTATCACTACCTTTAACATGCTTGTTCAAAGGGTGCGGGGGCTGTTGTCCCCCCTCCCCTCTTGCCTCTCCCTTCATATAAGCCGGGCTGCCTCCAGCCAGCTTTTGCACTCACACTACTCACTGGTCCAGAGCAAGTGAAGGCCAGCGGAGAATGAGCCTGTTTTCCTCTGAGTCAGCATGGCTCTGCTTAGCTGCCACTGCAGTGCTGGGGGGCATGCTTCTCTGCAAATCTCGGAGTCCAGGGCAGCTGCGGAGCCAGGTGGTGTGTCTTGCTGCCCTCTGGGGAGGTGCTTACCTGCTCAGCCTGTCCCTCCTTTGCAGCTTGTTCCTCTTATCGGTGTCTTGCTTCCTCCTGTATGTGCGTTCATCTGACCAAGATTTGTTACCTGTGGATCAAAAGGCTGTGCTGGTGACAGGTAAGTGGCCAGCGTTGCTGTGATTGTCCTGGGGAGAAGACCTGATACTCTCTGCCTCGGTGGGATGCTGTCAGTTTTGGCTGGAGTGTGAAATGCTTAGAGTGAATGACAGATAGCACATACCCGAGTGGTTCTCACTGCATTTTTGGGTGTCCTTTGGTTTGGATGTGCTTTGGAAGGAGCCAGTGGTAAGACAAAGCATGACAATTGCTCAGGATCGCAGAGTGTCATTATCTTTATAATGAGTGTGTTAATTTCCCAGGAGTAAATATTAATAAGTAAAACAGCCTTATTTCATGTGTGTCCTTCCTTGTACCAGGAAGCACCCAACAGACTTCTTCGGGCTTAGTTGGTATTCTCTTCTGAGGTGACATTTATTTATCTAGGTCCTAGGCCTGGTCACCCCTCTATGTATGGAAGGAAGGGTAGTCAGCCAGCTTTGGCACAATACTGTGTGTCTAGGGACTCCACTGTCCTTTGAGCCTTTGCAATTTACCAGGCTGCTGTCCTGAACCATGAACCACCAACCACCCCACTGTCCTGTTTGAACCTTTTCTCTACGTGTCATTAGTGTGTTAGTGCTTCTTAATTAGATCAAACTGGCAGTGCGTGCATGATCTAGCTGCTCATTAGCTGAGCTACCAGCCTCTCACTTCTTCTGCTTGATATTCTGCAGTAAGCGTGAGGCCAAATTAGATTCCTTGGAGTTGTAAAACGGGTTTGTTTGGTGAAGCTGCAACTAGAATTCCCCCAAGTGATCCTAACCCAGGAAGGCCTGGAAAGAGGAGGAAAGGCCATCGGCAGAGTCACCTTGTGAGGAGGATGTCACCCCTGTGAGGAGAAGTCATCCTCTGTGTCTGGGGCCCCTGGCTGTGGTCACCTATGTCTGTGACCCCTGGCTGTTGTCACCTATGTCTGTGACCCCTGGCTGTAGTCAGCAGAAGGCTCATAGGCTGTTGAATCATGGAGAAACAGACCCTCAACTTTTCATTTTCTTTTTTCTATTTTTTACCTTAAACCCAGTAACAACATTCTTCCTATGAGCGCGGTTTGGTTCTTGCTGGGGTGTGGGCGTGCAAGACATCAGCTTCCCTGAGTTTAAAATCCAACCGTGGAGTTGAGTAGCTATTGTATTTCCCAGTTGGATGAAAGAAGACAGAACCATTAGGTACACTTCTATCTTTGTCTGTCTCTGTCTATCTCTGTTTGTCTCTGTCTATCTCTGTCTCTGTCTCTGCCTGTCTCTGTCTTTATCTTTCTCTCTCTGAGGATCAGAAGTTGATCTTGGGTGTCTCCCCTAGCCACTCTCCATTTTATCCTTTAAAAGTGTTGCTTCCTCACTCTGGAGCTCACTGATTGGCTAGCCTGGCTTGCAAGCAAACCCCATTGAGATCTTCTCAGTTTTGGCTCCTCAGTGAAGAGCCGACAGCTTTTCCCACTATGCCTAGCTTTTCCGTGGGTGCTAGGGATCTGAACACAGTCTCTCATGCTTACACATGTCCCTTACTCACTGAGCTATCCCTAGCCGCAGAAATGCCGGAAATAAATGAGATATGGCATCCTGCTGGTCACAGAATCTCCTCAAAACGCAGGCACTCTGGGAGATCAGTTCAAGGTTTAACACTTTTTCGATTGGCCTCTGAGACAAGGGGCGATTCCAGCAGATTCCAAGATAGAGGAGAAAACAGGACTCTACTCCCCACTTATTTTGTCTTGTCAACACAAGCTTGTGAAGTGAACAACACAAGCTCAGGGACTAACCCCTAAAGGGAAATTCTTCCAAATGTCAGAGCAGGGCTAGAGATATTTGAGAGGCACTAAAATGTCATTTTCTATCATTTGCACAATGAAAGCACAAGGTTGGTATTATTCCTGGGAAAGTTCAAGATCTTTGCTAGAAGTTAGGGTGGAGTCCAGGGGTAGAGGAACTTGCCTTGCATGTGCTAAGGTCCAGGGTTTAATCCCCAACACCACAAAAACAAACAAACCACCACCACCA
>NW_022196905.1:256100843-256101141 GCF_008632895.1 Mastomys coucha
AAAAAAAAAAAAACCCAAACCAAAAAAACAAACAAACAAAAAAAACAAACAAAAAATTCCCAAACAAACAAACAAACAAAAAACCCAAACCAAACACAAAACCAAAAAACCAAAAACACAAAACCAAAAAATTTTTTATTTCAAAATGAAATAAAAAAAAGTTGAAAATAAATTTGTGATACCTGAACTCATTAAATTTTTAAAAAGATTTATTTTTATTTTAACTAACATCTCTCTCTCTCTTTCTTTCTCTCTCTCTCTCTCTCTCTCTCTCTCTCTCTCTGTGTGTGTGTGTGTG
>NW_022196905.1:256101152-256108304 GCF_008632895.1 Mastomys coucha
GTGTGTGTGTGTGTGTGTGTGTGTGTGTGTGTATGTGTGCATGTGCGCATGCAAGAATCACAGTGCACATATTGAGATCAATGAGCAGCTTTGGAAGTCAGTTCTCTCCTTCACTGTATAGGTCCAGAGCCTTGAACTGGTGTTTTCAAGCATGTTGGTAAAATAAAGGATTTGCAGAACTATCTCACTGGCCCAGAACAATCGACCAAACAAACAAGCCAAGAAACCTCTCTGGGTTTAAAAATCACTCTTTAGGGCAGCCTTGAGTTTTAGTGGCTGTGAACGAGGGGAAGAAAGTGACATGTGAAATCACAGGCATTGCTCTTTATTAGAAAATGTTCTTTAAGACATGATTGGAGTGGGTGGTGGCTCCAAAGATGGCTTAGAACAGAGTTCCTGCAGGGGACCTGTGTTTGATCCCAGCATCCATATGGAGTGGCTCACAGCTGCCTGCAACTCCATCTTCAGGGGTTGTGGTATCCTCTTCTGGCTCCCATAGTCACCTGAACTCACACATACATACACACACACACATATCCCAGCACACTTATGCATAACTAAAAATAATAAAAAATGAATTTTAGAAAGAAATAACATGGCAGGCAGGGATCCAGTTGAATAGTACAGTATCTGCCCAACATCCAGAGGCCCTAAGTTTAATCTCCGACAGTGCAAAGCAACCGAACTAAACCGACTGAACTGTGTAAAAGAGTAGACAAAAATCCCAGAGTGTTTTCAGCCCAATCTCACTTAAGATAGCTGCGTTTACAGAGCAGCCAAAATCCATGATAGCTCCTTTGAGTGGATATATGGCCGTGAAGGGTGATGGCGGCAAGATGGGTGTTTGTAATATCGAAAACTGCTAACAGTACAGAAAAACACAAGTGAGCTGAGTGTCTGGACCATGCCACATCTTCTCCAGATCTAGCTGGTGGCTGGTGGGAAAACTGTGATGAAAGATTGGGGTAAAGCATTTTGTAAAAGTATTCATGTAAATGAAAGAAGGGGAGAAATTGTAAAGGAGTTCATAAATGGTTGGAGTAGAGTACATGGTTGCTTGTATGTGTGTGTGATGCCTCTGTATTTTTCATGCCATAAAAATTTTCAAAAGAGAGTCAAGACACGGTGGTGGATGGCTGTAATCCCAGTGTGGGCGTTCAAGGTCATCCTTGGATTTGTAACAAATACAAGGTCAGCTACCTAAGACTCTGTCTCAGATAGACAAACAAAAAAGTTAAAAGAAGTTGGGTCTGGTGGTACAGGTTTGTAATCCCAACTATTTGGGCTGTGGAGGTAGTAGGGTTACAAGGTTAGTAAAACCATATCTGGAAATAAAAAGTAAAAAGGAGCTAGGAATGTCTCGGAAGCCCCAGCTTCAATATCTAGTGGCAAACAAGAAAAAGGAAAGATAAACATGGAATCTTTTAAGAGACAGAACATTAAATGGATCCGGTTACTCTAGCTTCCATTTGATTACAGTCCTATGTGAAGGACGATTACAAACTCAACTTTGAAAGAATATCTCCTTCCTCTTTGAGTCCTTCTTTTCCTTCTCTGGTGATGTCCAAAGATGCGTTGCCTCTGAAGCAATCTAATCCTATCAAACACGCATAGAATGTTTGAACCTGTTTGTCTCCAAGATATCCTGAAATGGACATTCGGGTTTGTAAATGACTGTAAAGATAGTGAGTGATCAGTATGATTGAAAAAAAAAATCTCAAGCACCAGAAGATAGGAAGACATTTGAAGCCAGAAGCATGTAGCTTGGGTCCGGCATCTACCTCGAGTGACTCTGGGATTCTGAGAGGAAGGCCCTGAGGCAAAGTTTAGAAAGGTTTCCAAGGAGCAAGGTAAGACAGGGAAAGGGCGAGACCAAGGGAAGAAGTCCTTTTAGGGTCACTTCGGCTTGGTCACCCTGCACAGATGTGAGTCACATCTCAGAGCTGCCCAGACTGGCTAGCAGGAAGCTGTAGTTTTTGACATCACCACATCTGTCAATCATTAGACAAGGGTAGTGTGTCCTCTGCCATTTAGCTTCTGAGCACTTCTGGCTCCAGTGATCACTGGTGGCAACTCTAACACCCTGGGGCAGCCTTCAGACTAGAGGTGGTTGCTATTGACTGTTGGGAGAGATGTGTACCGTGAACCCATGTGCACGCACATACACACGCGTGCGCACGTACACACACACACACACACACACACACACACACACACACATAGGCTCCAGGAACATCTGTCACAAACATGTTTTGAATCATGTGTCTTGGGGCTTCCGTTAGCAGCTTTTGATCTGCTTTGCCACTGTAGACTGGAAATATGACATAGACACACACAGCAAAAATCTCACAGGATATCGGGGTCAGGAAAGTGTAGAACAGTATGCTGGGCTAGTGAGAGGCAGGCATGAGGAGTGGCTAGGAAGAACAAAAGGAAACAAACAAACAAACAAAGCAAAAGGGAAAGCAGACATGAGCACAAAGAGAAGGACCGATCTTTTACCTATTCACATGTGTGTGGGGTGCATGTGATGGAGGTCAGAAGTCAGCTTTGGATGAACCTCAGGAGTTCTTTATGTTTTAAAAGGATTTGCTATGTGGTGTGTGTGTGTGTGTGTGTGTGTGAATATCATGTGTGTTAAGGTTTGTGGCAGAGGGCAGAAGAGGGCATCAGATTTCCTGGAACTGGAGTTATAAACTGTTGTGAGCCCTCTGACCTAGGTGCTGGGAACCAAACTGGGGTCCTCTGGAAGAGCAGCCAGCTCTTAACTATGGAGCCATCTCCCCAGCCCTTCAATAAATATGTACTGAGAATGTAGTGTGGCCCATGTATTTTCAGGAGCCATGGGGCAGAAGATTTTCTAAGGACATGTTGTCCTTGACCTTGGATCTACTTGGGGCTGGGGCTCCCTGCCTCCACTTTGTCATGTGAGGCTGTCATGTGACTTGTCATGTGAGGCTGTGGTCCTCAGACTCTTCTGGGCTTGGTGGCGGAGTAAAGGCAACTCCAATTTCCACCTTCATACTTTCTCAGGCCAGACACATCTGCCTTTCTCAACCACCTTGACTGCTCTCTGCTGATTCTATGGAACTGAGGTGCTTAAAAATCCTGTGAATAGACACAGCTGCACCCAACTGCAGCCATGAATTGAGCATAGGTGGCACCACAGGGGAGTACTCATGGTGCTTTGCAGCCCTCTGTGGGAAGGTTTTGTGTGTGTGTGTGTGTGTGTGTGTGTGTGTGTGTGTGAGATTAAGGCCGTATAGAACCAAATCTGCTTAACTGCACTGTAAGCAGGACCCATGTCTCTTCTATGTCTGTGCCACCCTTTTCAGAGAGGAGCCCATTAGACCCAATACAATGACGACAAGCCAATGACTGTGAATGAAAGGCCCCACACTGGTGAAATGTCTCCCACCCTTTGGCCTTGGTATTGGCCTGTTTGACCACTTGCTTATCCACTGGTTCTTCTAGCTGGGGTCACCTGTACAGAAAGGGCAGTGTGACACAGTCTAAGTATGGAGGACCCATTGTTCTGAGGTGATTTAATTATTGGCTTGTTCCAGACAAGACTTTTCATGGGCTTGGTCCTAAGCATGCTCTTACCTAGGTTGTGACATCAATAGAAGCTCCTTTGTCCCTTACTAGGTTCTGAAGATGTTCTGCACAGTTGCTGGGGATTTTCTAACTAGTCATGTGTGACTTCTGCTCTAGCTCTGCCAACCATATTTTCCATCCAGGCGTGTTTGCCTCTGCCTACCAGGACTCTGCATTTTTGTATATTTCCACTTCTCTGTCCCCTGACTCTGAGGTTCTTTCGGCTTCCTCTGACATAATCTCGGCAGCTCTGTCCTTTGTCCTCTGATTTTCTTGAATGCTCTATCACATAGTGAAGGCTTACCAGGCTGTGTCCTTAGTATGTAGCCTGGCCAAGCTGCAGGTCTGTGCACTTAATGCTGTGTCTTTGGAAGTCATGTGACCTAATTACACCCCTCCCTGTGACCACCCTCTAAACACAAGGTCCTACATTCTAAATGCCGAATTTATTTGCACTCAGTCTTTCTATTCCCTTAATATATCATGTCTCCACAGTTTCCAGAATCTTCTCCATTCTGTCCCATTTTCTTCAACCCATTCCTTTGAGATGGCAATTTCAGACCTCTCAGTGTGTGGCCTCTTGGTATGAGCCATAGGAACACAAAGAGATGAAATGAACGGGGACCAACACACGAGTCTACGAGCCTCCATGGGAAGCTGTTATCTGTTTGGTGGGATCCATCCACAGCTCTTCTTCCTCCTGAGTTATTCTTAAGCCAGCGGTGAGGGGCTGAACAGGCAGCTGGATCAAGATGTCAGCTTTGTTCCTGATAGGAGCAGTGGAAGACTTCTCTATGACATGTGGTGTTAGTGGCAGAGCCAGTACAAGTAGGGCAGAGAAGTCACAGGCTTTACTCATAGGGTGGGGCTTAGCCTGGCCAGCTAGGAGGTCAATAACCAGAGAGGAGTGTTTCTACATGACCCCCTGTGCTTCTGGGTTTCCTCCTCAGCCCTGACTGTTTTCTCTTTGTTACCTCTTTGGTTCTCTGCTGGAGAGGAAAAAAAGAAGTTTGCACCAGGCAAGTCCCTCCTGTCTAGCTCATTCTGTCAACTCAGATAAGTTGCTTCACTTCCCAGGGACAGGAGAGGGAGGGGCCAGAGAACAGCCAGGAGTGTCACAAGAATATACGTTCCCCACATTGCAGAGAACATAACAAGTAGGGTAGAAGTTCCCCTTTCATTTTAGGTTCAGAAAGCTGATGGAGGATAACTTGTGCAGGAATAACCCAATGAAGTTTGACTGTTAACAGAAATGGAAGCAAGGTCAGGCATAGCTTCCCCTCTACACACACATCTAAACCTTGAGTGGTAAGCTATACATCATGGCAATGGAAAGCAGTCAGCTTCAACTGTCTGAGGTTATTTCTTGTATAGGAAGTAGGATCACCCTTCCTTCTACGGATTAAGCAGCTATGAACATATATTACCACCTAGAACAGATCAGACAATTCATAAAATAATAGCACCCTGCCCCCTTTCTAAGCTTCTGCAGTCCAGTCGAGCCTTAGACCAAGGAGGATGAAGGATGGTAGGAGACTGGCTGGGTCACTCATTGATGCTTCTTCCATATTGGTTCCATTTATCGTTGCCCCGATCTGTCATCCTCCTGAATCCTGGCTATTACTTGGTTGGCAAACTCTCTTTTGGTAGCTAACTTGTTTCTACAGGCCTTGGCCCAACCTGGGCTTTTACTTACAGATGCTTTTCTTAAATGTCCAGGGTTTAGATCCCTGCCTTTATGCCATGTCTACCTTTGGCTGTTTTCTTTTTCTTTTTTTCCCCTTTAAAAAATTATTTTATTTATTTACACCTCAAATGTTGCCCCCTTAGGTCCCCCACCCCAGAGTTCTTCACCCTATCTCCCCTCCCCTTTGCCTCTGGGGCATCAAGTTTCTACAGGATTAGGCACATTCCCTCACACTGGGGTCAGACAAAGCAGTCCTCTGCTTCATATGTGCTGGGGTCCACAGACCAATCCATGTATGCTCTTTGATTGGTGGCTTAGTCTCTGTAAGTTCTAAGGGGTCCAGGTTAATTGACACTGTTTGTCTTCCTATGGTTCCTATGTATGTCTTCCTATGCCATCTCCTTTGGTTCCTTCAGTCCTTCTCCTAACTCTTCCATAGGGGTCCATGACCTCAGTCCAATGGTTGGCTGTAAGTATGTGCATCTGTCTCAGTCAGCTGCTGGTAGAGCCTCTCAGATGACACCCATGTTAAGCTCCTGTCTGAAAGCACAATATAGCATCAGTAATAGTGTCAGGGTCAGGGTTTGGTGCCTGCCGATGGGGTGGATCCCAAGTTGATCCTGTCACTGGTCAGCCATTCCTTCAATCTCTGCTCCATTTTTGTCCCTGCATTTCTTCTAGACAGGAACAATTCTGGGTAAAAAATTTTGAAGGTGTGTTGGTGTTCCTATCCATCCACTGAGCACCCTGTCTAACTATTGGAGGTGGGACCTTCAGGTTCCATCTCACTGTTAGGCTTTTTGGCTAAGGTTGCCCACATTGAGTTCTGGGAGTCTCTCACATCCCAGGTCTCTGGGACCTTCTAGAAGTTCCCCCAACCCCTCCACCCTGGTGGCAGCAGCATATTTCCACCCAATCAAGAAATTAGGAAACAACACCCTTCTCAATAGCTACAAATAATATAAAATACCTTTGGCATTACTCTAACCAAGTAAGTGGAAGACCTGTATGACAAGAACTTCAAGTCCCTGAAGAAAGAAATCAGGAGCTAGTCCCACAACACCCAGAGGAAGCTCCACTCCAAGGCACTCTACCACACCCAGGATCAGAGGTGAGGAGGACACAACATCTGTCCCAATACCGGAAGTAACTGGGACCAGCAGGACTCAGGCACACAGGAACTCCGCCAGCCCAGTGGCTCAGGTTCCTTCTGGTCTGTCTGGCCTGGTGTCCTGAGCAGACCTTGGGTGCAAGCTCTGCAAGACAGTCTCACAACACCCAGAGGAAGCTCCACTCCCAGGTACTCTATCATGCCCAGGATCAGAGGTGAGGAGGACAACACAACATCTGTCTCAATATCGGGAATAACTGGGACCAGCAGGACCCAGGCACACAGGAACTCCGCCAGCCTGGTAGCTTGGGTTGCTTCCAGTCTGTCTGGGCCGGCCAGTGCCCTGAGCAGACCTTGGTTGCAAACTCTGCAACCCATACTAAAAAACCCAGAGAAAGCTCCACTCCCAGGTGCTCTAACAAGCCCAGGGTCACAGGATCCCAGAATCAAAGGATCACAGAAACAGCTTGACTCTGAGGAGTTCTGACACAACCAGGATCACAGGAAGGACAGGCTCCAGTCAGATTTAGCAAGGGCAAGTAGCAATAGAGATACCCAGATGGTGGGGGGGGGCAAGTATAAGAACATAAGCAACACAAACCAAGGTTACTTGGCATCATCAGAACCCAATACTCCCACCATAGCAAGTCCTGGACACACTATCATACTGGAAAAGCAAAATTCAGATATAAAATCATTTCTCATGATGATGATACAGGACTTTAAGAAAGACATAAATAGCACACTCAAAGAAATA
>NW_022196905.1:256108788-256122016 GCF_008632895.1 Mastomys coucha
ATATAAAGGCAGGCCTATTAGAATTACAGCAGATTTCTCACCAGAGACTATGAAAGCTAGAAGATCCTAAGCAGATGTCATACAGACCCTATGAGAACACAAATGCCAGCCCAGGGTACTATACCCAGAAAAACTCTCAATTACCATAGATGGAGAAAACAAGATATTCCATGACAAAACAAAATTTACACAATATCTTTCCACAAATCCAGTCCTACAAAGGATAATAGATAGAAAACACCAACATAAGGAGGAAAACTACACCCTAGAAGAAGCAAGAAGGTAATCTTTCAACAAATCCACACAAACCTAATTCCACCTCTGACAACAAAAACCACAGGAAGTAACAATTACTTTTCTTAATATTGTAATATGAAAATTAATATTGCCAACATATTCTAATCAATTGAAATCCAAAAATATGAGGAATTAGAAATTTGTTGATTGTCATCCAGTGGTATCTCTAATTTGGTAATTGGAGAAATAGATCCAATATTGTACAATCCATATACACTTTCAGTTGTTTGTTTGTTACAGTGTCATGCTGTGTACAACATAAGGGTCTTGAAATCTTGCTTCTCCTATCTCAGCCTCTCTATTAGTAAAAAACATGTTTATTTCATGTTTTTACAGTATACTATGGTTTTCAGAACAACTTACATATTTCAAAAGTATTTATACAGCCAAAAGAAATGTAGACAATTAACATGGGAGGTAGCTTGTAAGAGAACAAAGAGTAAGACTAAATGCTTTACTTGACATTTGTAACTCTTGTACCAAATTTGAAGAAGAGGATTTTATAAGTTACTCTTTCTCTGAGATGAATGCTTTCCCAAATTATCACAGCCAATGAACCAGATTCTTACCCTCACCTAATGCCTGTGCCACCCTCTAAGCAGAACCATTGTTCATTGAAACAGTTGGCGAATGACTTTATGGATAGACCATCTTAATACACACACAATTTCTTAAATGAATGTAACCTGTTCTCTATGGGCTGAGAATGAAGTCACTCACTCAAGTCAAATAGCTTTGACCATAGCAGGAAGTTTGTATCCAAAAATCGTGCCTACAATTCATTCCTTGGCCCAGCAGAACTGTCAAGTCTCAGCTTAGCTAGGATGGAGGTAAAATCCTTTGATGATGTGAGGATCATTGGAGTACAGCCTTATTACAATGAAATCCAATGTCTAAAAATTGTTCTTATTTTGGGCTTGTAAGAGCCAAGACTTTAAGCTTTACTAAATATAAAACAAACACACAAACAAAAAGACTTTATATGTTTATGTTCACTTAAGAAAATACTAATAGTGATGTATTATCTTGAAATATACAGTTATATGTTTGGAGCTATTTAAAATTTATATTGAGAAAAATGCATATATTTTCAGTAGTGCTATAGACAAGCATCTATACAAGACTGTTAAATTGATTGTTGTTTTATATCAAACAACTTTTATAATACTTATTTTTATTGTTATAAAATTTTATAAATTTTAAAGAGCATGACAAAAAAAGATATTGTAGGTAATTAAGGTGGCTCTCTGGGAGGAGATGGGGTACAAAAGGGAAACAAGAATGTGATTTAATTCTATTTACTTAAAATATGTTTTTAAATGTTAACAAATTCAGATAAATTGAAATCATGTAATTTTTCTCATCATAATGCAATAGAACTTTAAAAAAAAAACCCATAAAGTAAGCATAGAGAAAGGGCTTTAGATTTATATAAATCCTAGTCAAAATTTTAGGTAGCTCTGAAAAAATATTACTTTGCCTTACTCACAGTCCCTACTTCCTCTTATTCTGGGGTAAGAACTGGAGTGCTCCCCCGCTGTGGTGGTCTGTTTATGTTTGGCCCGGGAGTGGCACTATTAGGACGTGTGGTCCTCTTGGGGTAGGTGTGTGACTGTGGGTGTGGGCTTTACTACCTTAGTCCCAGCTGCCTGGAAATCAGTCTTCTGCAAGTAGGCTTCAGATAAGGAAGTAGAACTCGCAGCTCCTCCTGCACCATGATCATGCCTGCCTGGACACTGCCATTCTCCAGCCTTGGTGATAATTGACTGAAACTCTGAACCAATAAACCAGCCTCAATTAAATGTTGTTCTTATTAAAGAAGAAAAAAAGAAATTGAAGAAGACCTCAGAGGATGGAAAACTCTCCCATGCTTATGGATTAGTAGGATTACCATAGTGAAAATGGCCATCTTACCAAAAGCAATCTACAGATTCAAAGCAATTCCCATCAAAATTCCAACACAACTCTTCATACACATAGAAAGAGCAACTGTCAATTACATATGGCTGTTTTCTTTTTAAGCCTTGGTTCACTTGAGAGGTCCTAAGTGAGCAGAGTTACAAATAACACCCAACATGGAGGAGAGAATGAATGGGCTGAGAGAGACCTCTGGATTCCATCTATTCATCAAGAAGTACACACCAGGGAGACCTGCTCCCATCAAGTATATAGGAAGAAGCCTGAGAGCAAACCCAATGCATCCAGTTGGTTCTGGACCATGTGGAAGTGCTGAGAACAGCAGGGGAAAAGAGAAGGACCAAGGTGGTAAATTTGCTCCAGGGAGCATGCTGAAAAGAAAACATTTTGGGGTGGGGGGAAATTTTGGAGGTGATTTAGAGAATGCCAGAGAAAGGACCTAAGTATGCAAAAAAGAAGTTTGGTGACTAATGTAGCAGAAAATGAAGTGGGAACAGCAAGTTTCTCCGCCTTTGCTTTACTCAGTTCACAAAGTGCAAAGCTATGGGCTAGAAGGGCAGAATGTTTACAAAATGTGTCTCTATTCATTCATAAACTATTAGGAGAATAAGTTAACTGGAGTATATCAGATGCTTTGTACAGTACAGTACCTGGCCATACAACACACACTCAGAGAACACTATCACAGGCAATCTAGACAAAACGAAGGATGGTAAGGGGCAGAGGGAGACAGATAGACAGACTGAGAGAGAGGCAGAAAGAAAAGCAGAGAGACACACAGAGAGAAGCAGAGTCAGAGAGAAGCAGAGAGAGACAGAGACACAGAAAAAAACACAGAGAGAGATAGACAGAGACAGACAGACAGACAGACATAGAGGGGCAGAGAGACACAGAGACAGAGACAGAGACAGACAGACAGACATAGAGGGGCAGAGAGACACAGAAACAGAGACAGAGGCAGACACAGAGAGACAGGAAGAGGCAGAGACAGACACAGAGACAGACAAAGTCACAGAGGGGCAGAGAGACACAGAGACACAGAGACAGAGACAGAGAGACAGAACAAAAATGCTGGCTTTTTCAGGGCTGAGACAGTAGCCTCCTATGCTTAGCATGCTTTCCCTGCCAAGGTCAGTTAGAGCATCCCTGCTTCGCTCCTTCACTCACTCAACACCTGTATCAACATTCTCAGAGTACTGGCTTGTCCTTGTCTTTCCTCTTGAGCACTTCTTACGGACTTGGGGAAGTTCGGCTTCCAAGGGGATATTTGGTAACTCGAGGTTAGAACTGAGAAACATGAAGGCATGCCACATTTAGTGCTAAGACTGGACCACTGCCAGAACCCTCCTACAGTGGTACAGAGTGGTCCCCACCACAAAGAACAATGTGATCTCAGCTTTAAGGTTGAAGTGCTTTGGTCTACAGTATGAGTCCTGTAGACCAGAGTCCATAGCATGCATATGGATCTTGGTATTCCCAGGAGCCAGGAATAAAACCATCCCATGATGAACACCTTAACACAACAAAGAATGCAGAAGCCAACTGGTGTCCAACAATTGGCTAGACTCTGGGACAGTTGCTGCCTTGAGTGCTCTATGGCACAGGATGCTGGGAGATCTGGAAAGAAAGTTCACAAGTTGGGTGTGGTGGCTTGTGCCCATAATCCTATCACAATGCAGGAGGATTACTTGTAATCTGGAGTCAGCCTGATTTAGAGTAGTTCAAGATAGTCTGGACTGGAGAGAGAGAGACAGAGAGAAAGACAGAGAAAGAGGGAGAAGGAGAGGGAGAGGGAGAGGGAGAGGGAGAGGGAGAGGGAGAGGGAGAGGGAGAGGGAGAGAGAGCAGGATGAAGCTTGGGGCTTCACTACAGATTGGCATATCTATAAACAAGAAAGTCTAAGAATTGAAGGTCTGCATTGCAGGCAACACCAGAATACACAAGACTCTGAGCAACTCATTGTTTTGACAGAATTCAGTCAAGAGCTAAAACAGGAGGCAGAATTTTAAACAGCCACAAACCAGGATCGCTCCTCTGTAAGCATGTAAAGATGAGCCTTTCAGCTCATGGTAGGTCAGTGAGGATACAGTAATTATCCTAAGACAGCTCAAGCACGCTGGGCACCAACCCTCATCATGTCAGATCAGTGGATCTCAACCTGTGGATCATGACCTTAGGGGTCATACATCAGATATTCTGTATATCAGATATTTATATTACAATTCACAACAAAAGCAAAATTACAGTTATGAAGTAACAACAAAATAATTCTATGGTTGGGGAACATCACAGCATGAGGAGCTGTATTAAAGGGTCACGGCATTAGGAAGATTGCGAACTGCAGTATTAGACTCACTGTGTAGAATGGTCTTTAAGTCCTCTTGTGCTTGGGTACCTATTCCTAGAACTCCAGCCTACCTGATCTCAGGTATGAGCCTGGACATTGTTGTTTCTTGCAAATCCCAGGTAGAAATTAAAGATAACATTAGGCTTCCACAGAGAACCCAGCAGTGCTCAGAGTCCTGTCTATGACGCTTCTCTCCCTAATACCATGCATACCCAATAGCTGGGTAGGTCCAGCTATTTATGCTTGAGGCTGAAGTTATGGCTTGATACCCTCCCGGTTGTGGCTGGCATTAACCTTCCACTTGAAATGTCTAGCATTACCTGGCAGCTGGGCCTCTGGGGGATTATCTTGGCAGGTCATCATGGACTGTATAAAAAGCAGAACTAAAGCTTGGGGTACACTCATTACTTCTGGTTTCTTATTTGGGGACATAATGTGACCAGTGAATTCAGGCTCCTACTGTCTTGACGTCATCATGTCGGACGCCCTTGGAAACTAGGAGCTACAGTCAACCCTTCCTCCTCTTGTTGGCTTTTGCTAGAGGTATTTTGTCACAGTGTATTGGTTGCTAGGACAAAACACCATGACCAAAAGCAACTTCTAGAAAAAAAAGAGTTTATTTGGACTTACAGTTCCAAAAGGTAGAGTCCATCTTGATGGGGAGGCATAGTAGCAAGTGGCAGACATGAGCTCGTACCTCAACTGCAAATATGACACATAGTGCAGACTGGAAGTAGGGTGAGGCTTTAAGCCTGATGACAGTGACATACTTCCTCCAGCAAAACCACAAACAGCACAGCCAACTGGGGACCAAAGGTTCAAATACCAGAGCCTAAGTGGGACATTTTGCATTCAGATGACCACACAAAGCAATAAGGAATGAAACAAAACCACTTCCTCATGAGGATTTTTAATTAGGGCTCCCTCCCTATGCAGTCGGTCTTGCTACCCAGTTACCTTCAATTCCTCTTGGTTTATTCCTGGGTAGTATCCATTACTCCCAGAATGCATCTGGATTCATCTTCAGATTTCCACCGTCATTATTTTTTGTCTAGGCAAACCTTCTCCAGGTTCCCCCGGATCATTAGAATCCCATAGTTGCTTTTCTAACACATTCATTCTATTTAGAGTATGTACCTTCTCCACTGTCAAAAAAAGCATTTAAGATCAGAAGGCTTCCTTATCTCGAATTTCCTCATGCCTTTCATTTGGGTTTGCCATCGCCCAGGGCAAACTCGTTGGCTCGAGGCCCTGGCTCTAAAGCCAGTGTGTGCTGCTCCTTTCAGCCAAGTATTTCCTCATCACTTAGAGCACTGGCTTCCTCACCTTCTTATCATTTTCAGAAATCGGGATTTCTCAACCTTGGCATGGTGACTATGTTGAACTGGAAAGTGCTTCACTGTTAAGGCTGTTCACAGCATCCTTTAGTTGGATTCACTGGAGACCGTAGCACCGTGGAGGTGGTCAGAAAGTCTTCAGACAATGTACAGTGTCACCCAATTATGGCTAGTAGAGACCTAAGGGCTTACGTGTCATCTTATTAAACAAGCATCCTTTTATCTCTAAGTGTCTAGCTTCTTGCTTTTTCTCTTTCTGTACACATTCTGATCATTATGGTTGCAGAACCTGGTCACTCTCAAATAACATATTGGATAAGAAGCTCCCTATTGTCCCACAGAATGGTCAGGGCCCCATTCCATGTGGCTACCTTGGCTACTACGTTCTGTTCTGTAAGAAAACCATTGAACACACATCCTGTTCTAGTTTCATTTCTGCTGCTATGGTACCAAAATCAACTTAGGGGAGGAAAGGATTTATTTGGCTTACATTTCTGGGTCGCAGTCCATCATTGAAGAAAGCTGGGGGCAGGAATTTAAGACAGAAACTTGAAGCAGAAACCATGAAGGACTGTTGCTCGTTGACTTGCTCTCTGGCTCACTCAGGCCTCTGCTCCGCTACCTTCTTTAGAGAACCCAGGACTACCAGTATAGGGAATGATGCTGCCCACAGTGGGCTAGGCTCTTGTACATGAACTAACAATCAAGACAATCCCCAACAGACATGCTCACAGACACTACCCCCCTACCCCTCCCGCTAAGGAAAATTACTCCACAGAGACTTGGCAAGGAAATTATTCTAGACTGTGTCAAGTTGACAGTTCATGCTGACTACAACACTTCTTGGCACACACTAGGCACTCAGAACTGGGTACCCAATTAACACAGGTATACATAAATGAATGACATGGCACTCAGAGATGTCTGAGTGGTCAGTTACATTGACTAGGTGGTAATGGTGATCATCTTCAGCACAGAGGGCATGCACTTTGGAGTCATGGAATTCTAGTTTCACAGCTTTGCCACCTACACCAGGGGTGTGGCCTGGCATGACTTAAATAACAATCCAGAGTCTCCATTCATCTGGAAGAGGTGATAGCTCTGAGTGTGTCTGTCTAGCTGGTTAGTCTACCCTGCTGGCTCCCAGACCCCAGGTGGTTTGGCTGAGCCCTCTTTGTGTTTTTCACCTTGGCTTGCCAATGCCAGGAGCAGGCTCACACTGTACCCTCAGTACCTTGTACACACAGTGCCAAGATGCTCAGGAAATGCCCTTGATGGAACATAATCTGGATCAAGTCCTGTTTGTTAATGATATCACTGTGGGCAATTCTCATGGGGCTGGTCCTGGGAGAAATGACCAGTGTAGGTCCTCCTGTGATAAGTATGGGTTTGGAGAGTACCTATTACTCTAAGCTCTCCATGTGGACATTTTGGATTCTTGCAGAACATTGGGAAGCCAGGGTAGGGTCTCTTTGCCTCTCTGTTTTCTTCTTTTCTGCATCAGATTTTACGAATGGTAAATTTAGTAAAGATGCCATCTGTCTACTTCTTAGATGCAGGGAATTTGCTTCTGGGGAGTAACGGCCATCCCCTGGATGGTACAAAGGGAACTTCAAGAATCCAAAATTCTGGTGAGGAATTATAGTAAGAACAGCTACCAGTGGGCTCCAGTAGGCTCACGGTATAACTGTCTTGAGAGTCTGCCATCGGGCTGGCGAGATGGCTCAGCAGGTAAGAGCACTGACTGCTCTTCCGAAGGTCCTGAGTTTGAATCCCAGCAACCACATGGTGGCTCATAAACACTCATAATGAGATCTGACGCCCTCTTCTGGAGTGTCTGAAGACAGCTACAGTGAATTACGCCAGAGTGAACAGGGCCGGAGTGAACAGGGCTGGTAGAGGTCCTGAGTTCAATTCGCAGCAGCCATACACATGATGGCTCATGGCCATCTGTACAGCTACAGTGTACTCATACACATGAAATAAATAAAATAAATCTTAAAAAAAAAAGAAGAGAGTCTGCCATCCCCTTTGAGTTTTTCTATCTGTTCAGAAACCTGGCCAAGGAACCCAGTGCCTCAGACATACTTCTCCATGAGATGGGCTCATCCAGCTCCCACTGAGCCAGTGAGGGATAAAGCTGGGGTTGGAATTGAGGCTCTACCTGTCTCTCCAATTTTTATGCTTGAAGTTCATAATCCATTGAAAATAAACCCATCCCCTTGGCTTGCATGGAATTTGTAGTCCACCAGGCTCTGTGGGGTAGAGAAATGTAAGGTCTGAATTCATACCTTACTATGTACAATGGGTGTCCCTCATCAAAAGACTGTCTCAGAATATTTGTATATATACACAATGAGATATCTTTGAGGTGGAAACCCAAGTCCAAGTGAGAAACTCATTTATTTTTCATATCTGCCAGATACACAGCCCGAGGGCAGCTTTACACAATGATGCATTGTGCACCTGTGTCTGGGCTGCCATCTGTCATATGAAGTCAAGTGTGGCTTTTCTACTCGTGACTTTATGTTGATGTTCAAGAAGTTTTGGATTTTGGAGTAAGTTGAATTTCTGCCTTTGAGACTGGACCTGGCCAACCTGTACCCCAAATAGCTGGCTTAAGACAAAAGGAATTCTCAGAGGCCCGGGGGGGGGCAGGAAACCTGAAATTAAGTTATCAAGTTATTGGCAGAGCCACATACCATCTGAAAGCTGTAGACAGGAGTCCTTCCTTGCTAGTGCCAGTTTCTGCCCTCATGGACCCTCACTTAGAACTGCAGCTGTTCAGCCTCTATCTCTGCTCCCCTCTTGGCCATCTTCCCCACAGGTCTGAGCAAAACTTTCCATCTTCTTTTGTGGCGACAAGGTCTCCTGTAGACCAGGCTGGCCTTGAATTTGCTGCATAGCCAAGAATGACCTTGAACTTTTGGTCCTCCTGCTTCTAACCTTCTGAATGCCAGTGTTTCAGGAGTATGCTGCCACACCATCTATTTAGCATTCAAGATGGAACCTAGGGCTTTGTGCCTGACAGACAAGTGTCCTACTAACAGACACATATCCTCAGACCCCATTCTTTTTTTTGTTGTTGTTGTTGTTGTTTCTTATACAGATACCAGGCATATTGGATTCACTCATTTGCAGTAACACTTCCCTCCAGGATGGACTGTGACCTCAAAGTGTAACCCCTTTCCTCTTCTAATTATGTTAGTAACCACCCTACTCCCACCTAAGGTCATATATTTTTTAAAGATTTATTTATTTATTATATGTACATTCACTGTAGCTGTCTTCAGATACCCCAGAAGAGGGCTTCAGGTCTCATTACGGATGGTTTGCGAGCCACCATGTGGTTACTGGGATTTTTGAACTCCGGACCTTCGGAAGAGCAGTCAGTGCTCTTAACCACTGAGCCATCTCTCCAGCCCAAGGTCATATTCTTAAGCATTAAAAAATGCTGTAAAATTTACAGCACTTCCTCCCAGGGCATAACAGGGTTCTGTTACCAGAAAAAGCGAGGAGGTGTGTGTGTGTTTGTGGGTTGAGGGGTGGATTCGGGACAGATCCATGTTGCATTTGTACATCTCTGCCATCTTCTCCACTCTGCTCTGTGTGTTTGAGGTTGGCCTTTGCCAATTAGGACATAGGGAACATTTGACTCTAGACTATAAACAGGGAGGACCAAGAAACTCGAGAGTTTAACCTTCCCCTCCGTCATCCTGTAGCAGTGACTCTCAACCTGAGGGATGCAACCCCCAAGGGATCATGGGAAAACACAGATGTTTACATTATGATCCAGTAGCAACATTATAGTTGTGAGGTAGCAACAAAAATAATTTTATGGTTGGGGGGGGGGGGTCACCGCAACCTGAGGAACTACACATAAGGGGTCACAGTGTTAAGAATGTTGAGCAGGATGACAGCTACTATAAGTAAGGTGTCTCCCCTGGAGGTTACACTGAGGTTTCTCTGGATCCCTCCTGTTGCCTCTGTAGGATCTAGAAAGGAGAACCAGACTGTGTGCCTCCCCAACGTTTCCTTCGACCTCATTGGCCTTTGTTGTTACCATTGAGACAGGGTCTCATGTAGCCAGGACCAGCCTTAAATTTGCTTTGTAGTTGAGGGTAATTGAACATCTGATTCTCAACCTCTCAAGTGCTTGGTCTATAGTTGCATACAACACACCTGTTATGTGTGCCGGAGCTCCAACTCAGGGCTTTGTTTCATGGGAGGCAAGCACTCTGCTGACTCTGCTACATGCCCAGCTCTTCCTGTATCTTGATGCTCCTCCTTCTCCTCTTCTTCCTCCTCCTTCCCTCTACTCTACCTCCCTCCCTCTTCACTCCCCTTCTCCTGTCTCCTCCTCCAGCATCCTTCACTAAACTTCTTTCAAGTCATCTAATCTGACTTTATTTACGACAGAGACTCTGAGCAGCCCAGCAGCCAACACAAGCATCATCTGCTAGACTTCCAGGAAAGATTGGTTCTGCTGGTATTTCTAGGCTGCATAAGTATCTTGCTAATGCCAGGGCAGTGGACAGTAACTTCTGGTTCTCACTGTTTGTTCTACTGGTGCAGAGGCAGGCTTCGTTCATCAATCTAACCTGCTTTCTAAGCAGTTCCTCTTTTAGGAGCACAGCTCCTTGGCTCTGTGGCAGGAACTGAGGTCAATGGAGGCCATGGGCATCAGGAAGCTGAGATAAGAGGAACCTGTACTTCATAGGAAGAAGCCAGATGCTCAAATATTCAAGGCATGGGTGAGTGGGAAGAAGCTGTGTTCCCAACAGGTTAAGGTTACCCCTTCTCTTGTGTAATTGACAGCAGAGATTATTGACTTCTCATGGGTCTTCATCGTCCTGAGTGAAAAATAGCACAGAATGACTGCAATGAAGACAAAGTGGAGAATGGAGAAGGCATGACAGCTGGACCTAGAACCAGCAGGTCACATTGTATCCCTAATTGGAAAGACAGGAAGTGGAGCCAGACTGTAACATGCTAGAGCCTAGTGACCCACTTTTCTTCATCAAGACACTATATCCTAAAATAGCTGCCACCAGCTGGGAGCCATGTGCTCAAACTCCTAAGCAAATGGGAAACAATTCACATTCATACCACAACACCAGGAACTGTGGGGCACCCTTGTGATCCCAGCACTTGGAATTCCCTGTTGAAGCCGGAGACCCAGTTGTGGGAGACACAGGAAGGCAGAGCTCCAGGAGAAGGTTAACTTGACAAGAAAATGATGTATCCTAAGATAGTATTAGTGCCCCTTTAAGGAAGATACCAGAAAGCACTGGCCCTCTCTCATCTTCCCCTTCTATTTGAGGGGGTTGTCATCTCCAGGGTAAGAAGAGATCTGGTTCCAAGACTTAATTATACTGGCACCGTCCATTCATCCAGACTTCTGTCCTCTGGAACTATGCAAGAGTGGATTTCTGTTGTTCATCCCCTCCTGACGGATCTGTACAATCTCAGCATCTAACATGATATCTGGCATACAGAGCTCAACAGACATTGGTGATACAAGCAGAGGTCAAGGATGCTAAGATGTAACAATGACTACCCAGAGATGCTAAAGGTGTAGCAATGACTACTCAGATACTGCCTCTTGATCTTATCCACTGAAAGGTTCCTGGGCATGGGCCATCAAGGATGGGGTTGCTCATCCCTGAGGTTTAGAAGGAAGATGAAGTTCCCATACCTTCATTCAACAGAATATAGCAGTGGTTCTCAATCTGTGTGTCATGACCCATTTGGGGGTCAAATGACCCTTTCACAGAGGTCACCTAACACCATGGGAAAAAACAGACATTTACATTGCGATTTATAATGGTAGCAAAATTACAGTTATGAGGTAGCAGTGAAGATAATTTAACGGTTGGGATTGACCACAACATGGTTAACTGTAAAGAACATTAGAAAGGCTAAGAAGCACTGGAATGCAGGGTTCTTGGTGGACATCAGGTAGGACCCTGGGAGGTTGAATTTTGCAACAAGGTCCTTGTTCTCCTTGGGCTTGTATCAGAGGCCATACAAACCTGAGTCTGAGTTACAATGTTACAGCCTGAGTTACAGTGCAGGCCCTGGCAGATGAAAGGGCAGAACAGCTTCAAAACTTCTTTCCCTTCTGTGTCCCTATCCTGGCCTCACAGAGCAGCCTCATCCAGGGGCTGTTACATTTCTTTGATAATCCCATTATCCAGAAACATCTCAGCCTTTCAATGAGAACATCCCTCAAAACTGCTAAGACAACACAGGCTGGGATGGAGAAAGCTCAAGGCAAGCTTTTAATGAATAACATACCCAAGGGTCTGGTGTTTGTTTTCTGATCTTTTGTGGGACCCCTGGGTAACATTGAATACCCTGACATTCTGATGCATCTGGATTTTGAGATCCATAATACTGTTTGCGAAGGTGAGAGGTCAGGAGAGAACTCACAGTAAGTTTTTAATGGGTTACATTCCCGAGTTAAAGTTTTGTACTTTTGTCCCTACTGAGGTCCCTTTCTCAACTGTGTGGTGGAGCCCTGACGCATGTTGCTTCATTCATTACAACCAAGATCAAAGCAAAGAGGTGGGGCTGACAGCTCAGTGGGTAAAGTTCTTGCTGCATAAACATGCAGATCCAAATTTAGAACCCTGGCACATTCTTGGACATGGTGATGAGCAGCTACAGTCCAGAGTTGGGAGTCGTGGCAGACACTGGTGGATCCAGGGAGATCACAATTAAACCAAAATGGCAAACTCCAGGTTCACTGAGAGACCCTGTCTCAAAATATAAGGTGGAGAAAATAGAGAAAGACATCCAATGCCCACCTCTGCCTCTCACACATGCACACACAGGTGAACTCTTTTGTGTACATATGTGCACATACAAGAATACATTACACACATAAAAAGATTAAATCAGCGGTCACACTCACATTAATGCTGTGATTTGTCTGTTCAGGTGTACCTGTGTGTAAATGCACATGTATGTAGGTGCACATGTATGTAGGTACACATGTATGTAGATGCACATGGATATAGATGCACATGCATATGCATGCACGTGGATACCAGAAGATCTCTCATTGCTCCTCAGACACCATTCACCCTGGTTTTTGAGACACAGCTTCTCAACAGCTTGGAGATCACTGGTTAAGGTAGACAGGCTGGCCAGGGAGCCCCAGGGATTTACCAGCCCACCCCCAGCGCTGGGCTTACAAATGTGTAATCCACACCCAGCTTTTTGATGTGAGCACTTTGCCAGCTGAGTCATCTCCCCAGCTCTGTTATAATACAATTGGATGAAAAGAATATCTTTTGTGAGGATTTCTTTTTCTCCCAAACCC
>NW_022196905.1:256122026-256189704 GCF_008632895.1 Mastomys coucha
AACCAAACCAAACAAACATCAAACAGTTCTGATAAAAGAACATTTCACAGAAGCCCTGTATAGCTGTCCTTCAAAACATCCAGAAAAGGAAAACAACGTCTAAGAAACAGTCACAGCCAAGAGGTATGTACCTAAGGAGTCACCATGATTCATCAGGAAGTAGCACTTCCTGGGATCCAGGAGCAGGGGAAGGATGTTAGATAAAAAGAAAGGAAACTGGAAGCTGGACGGACAGAGGGTGTGGTTGCTATGTGAGCATGAGGACCCACAATTGGATCACCAGAACATTCGTGAAAAAGCCAGATGCTGTGGTGTATATCTGTAACCCCAGTGTTGGGAGGCAGAGACAGGAGGGTCCTGGGAGGTTGTTGGCCAGCTTGGCCAGCCAAAATTGGTGGGCTCCAGGTTGAATGAGAGATCCTGTCTCGAATATTAAGATGGAGAGTGATTGAGGAAGACATCTGGCAGTGACCTCTGGTCTCCATATGTGCATGCCCCACCCCTGCCTCCACCCCGACCCCTGTGTGCTCATAAAGGAATTGGAATAGACAGGGAGGGGGAGTAACTAACTGAAGAACTTAGTTTATTATAGCACATTTCTCTTACTTGCCTCTTATTCCTTTTATGGCAAGAAAATTTCCCTAGTGGTGTCAGGAGGTGTCCAGGGACAGACTGGCCACTGATCTGCATCATACATGGGAAAATCCCTTTTAGAACACACCTCACACACACTGCCAGAAGCTAGCAACCTGTCCCTCTTTTTCATAGGCTGGCTTGAATTTCCCACAGTTCCCTTTCCCACAACTCTTTTCCTTTCCAATCACATCTGTTTCCTGGGCATCCATGCATAGTCTTGCTCTTAAAATTCCTGCCATGACTGAGATGAACTGTTTTGTGCTAGGTTTCTGCAAAATGTTAGTGATGGAAGATTGTATGTGACATATATGGGAGCCTCCGTATGGCCTTCCTAATCTTTCTATAAATGTAAAAATTTTCTAAGTAATGAAATCTATTTTAAAAGCCTTCAATTATACATATGTATATGTGTGTATAATTTATAGTGTAATATAAATGTGTGTGTGTATGTGTGTGTGCTATAGTGCACATGCTTGCACTGGCATGTATGTGGTGGTCAGAGGACAACATGGGAGAGTCGGGTCTCTCCTTTTACCATGTGGGTCCTGGGGATAAAATTCAGCTTATCCAGTTTGGCTGCAAGCACCTTTACTTGCTGAGCCATCTTGCCTGCCCAGAAATCTACGGCTTGAAACAAAGTCCTGCCTTACCCTGACATGTCAGGCATGAAAAAACTCATATGACTTTTTGGCTGTGGTCTGACTGAGTGACCTCTGTTCCGGTGACCTCACCATTCCCACACCAGCTCTGGTTGCTTCACACATGTGCCCTGGGGACATTGCAGAGTTTCACGGTGACCAGGTATCAAGATGACTCTGTACAGTGGATCACCTGTACCACGGACTGATTTCAGACTGAAAATATCAGAAAGAGATTGGGTGTGTCACTCAGCTGCCATCTCTTGTTGTTGTTCTTCAGGCAATACTCAGTAACAATAATTTACAAGGCATGTCCATGTCTTGCACAGTACCAATAGATGAGCTAAAACACACAGGAGGATGAGCCTGGGTGTGTGCGAGCACATGATGTTTTCTATAACAGATGTGGACATCTTGAGACTTTTAAGATTCGTGAAGGATCTGGAGCCACTTCCCTATGAACAGCTAGTGTAGAAATGGTGACCCCTATCCCACAATAGTTGTTCTGAAGACACCCCCTCCCCCCAGTTGAGAAGGCAAATTGGTTTATTTTATGGGCTTGCAAAATCAGAAATCAGCTCAGAGAAAAGCCCAGAAGGGCTGCAGCATCCATTTGGCAGGAAACAGTGCTTTTAATACTCCAATCATACTTCCCTGCCCACTGAATTCCTCATTGGCTGAGTTATTCCAGAAGGTGCCATCTTTCTAGCTTGTCAAACATGCCCCAAATCCTTCATCCTTCTGGGGCTCAGGATCCCCGCCTCTTTTCAGATACTTGAACTTAGTCACATAGAAGACTGTCCCTATCTTGTCATCCCTAAGATAAGCTAAAGAGTTCCATGCTAAAATGCACCATCTGATACCTAAGGAAGACAGGGGTCTAGTGCCTCCTGTTCATCTGTGATTCATTGATGGGCTTTAAGATCACCTCATACTGAAAATAGTCTGTAATGATTTGTTACTTACGCTAAAATAGTTCTACTCCAAAAATTTCTTCTGAATATAAACTTGGGAAATGGTTAGTAGGAACACGTGAAAAAAAAATAAACAGGGCTATTGAAAGAGAAAAGGTCTGGGTCTGAGAAAGGAGCTTAGTTGGTAGAGGGTTTGACTAGTAGCACTGAAGCTGCTGGGCACGATGGTACAAGGTTGCAACCCCAGCACCGTGGAGGCAGAGACAACTCAAAGGCCATGTGACCTAGCCTGCTTTGCCAGCTCTAGGCTAGGAGGAGAATATATCATCTCATTGTGATAGTTCATCTTGATTGCCATCTTGTCAGCCTTTGGAATTGCCATGGAAACACATCTCTATACACATCTGTAAGGGATTGCCTAGATTAGGTTAATCGAGGTGGGTACAACCCACTGCAATCTATGGTCTGGAGTGAGCAAGCAAAGCTGTAACATTCATCCGCCTCTGCTTCCTGACTGTGGCTGAGGAGGCAGACGAGAGCCATTTGCCACATCTGGACGTGGGATGTGGGGACTACTACCAGTTTCAGCAGGCAATGTCAGGAGACAATACTGCTTTAAATGTATAAGGGACACACAGACCAAGAGCTACATGCCCACTAGCTAACAACAAACGCATTCTGGATTAGTCCGATGACACCCCAGGGGAACATGGGCTGACTGAAGTCCTGACCTACTGGAAATGAGGAGTTCTGTAGGGTTTTTTATTTCCCCTCTCAGTTTGTCTCTTTCTAAAGTCCTCTCATCTTGGTTGGGTACATCTAGAATTCTGCATGTGTCAGCTGGTCACACTCAGAGCCCCCACCTCCATCAGTTTTGGGGACATCGGTAACAGGAGCCACATGCATTGTTGCTTAGCTGATGTCATGTGACACTCTTGTGTATACCTGTGATACATAGAACATGGAAATATGGTGGCAATACGGCCATGTTGTGGCCAGTTTTTGCCACACTTGAGAATGTGCATCTCTGGTGAGTGACAGTGTGAGGGCTGGTGCATTGGAGATGAGTTACCCCCCACCCCCATGTAATGTACCCGAGAGTGTATGGAGACAAACAGGGAAATCTTTGGATTGGAATGTGTGTGGGGATTCTGAATGGCTGTGAGGACTTTGAGGAGATTCTGGGTGATTGATAGGTGGGCATCATCGCACAAGAAGAACAAGGGATTTTCCATGGTGAAGCAATTGAGGCGATAACCAGCGAATAATTGGCTTTAACTGGAGAAGGGCAGGACGATTTCAAGCTTCTGAGTATCTGTTAGTCTTTACCGACTTTCAGTTACTATAATGAAATACTGGAGATAATCAACTTACAGAAAGGAAAGTTTTTTGACATTTTTGGAAGAAGTTTTTGATCATAGCAGATTGGCCCCACCGCTTTGGGGTTGGGGTTCTCACATTGAGAAGGAAGTGCATGGTAGAGCAAACTGTTAACTTCATGGCAGAGATGGAAGGGAGAAAGGAAGGGAGAAAGGAAGAGGGACAGTGTCATACAAATCCCTTCTAGGGCGTGATGCCATGGCTAAAGATCTCCCTCTAGGCTCATGCACCTCTGCATGGCAGACTTTTACCACTGGAAGATAGTGCTATAGAGGGCAGAGTGCCGAGCCTTTAATACAGCCATTGTGGAACATTCCAGATACAAACTACAGCATCATTCCTTGTTCAAATCCAGCCAGGTAAGGGATGTGGCTCAGCTGGCACACAAAACAAGTCTACTGCTGTCTGCCAGCAATTCCAGCAGGTGGAGACAGGAGGATCAGAAGTTCAAAGGCATCCTCAGCTACATCTCAAGTTTGAGGCTAGCCTGCGATATAGGAGACCTTGCCTTAAAAACAGCCTCTAGCTGGGCCACTTCAACTGCTTGTTTCATGCTGGGGCTGCAAGTATGCTTATAAGCATGCACAAAACCACTGCATTGTTCCTTCCAACGAGCGGGCATGGGAGTTGGTTCAATATTGCACTGCAGATGTGTCCAGGTGTCAGCCCTTTGTGAAGGGAGCTGGGGTTACTACTTTATACCCCACCCAGAAGCTCAAGGAGAGCGTGCTTCATAAAGAGACAGTCAGGTTTCAGCACTGACTCTTGATCACCCCCACTGTGTGCACATCCCCACTGTGTGTCCATTGCTCTCTCAGCATCTCAGTTTCTCATATTCTCACAGGAATAAGGTTATGGGAGAATTATTCAGAAAGTTCATGCCACAGGAAAGGATGGTTTACTAATTTCATTACAAAGTAGACATGAAGCTGTAGCTATTTTTCAAGGGGTGAGTGGTACTCACTAAGCTACAGTGTGTGGGTGTGTGTGTGTGTGTCCGTAAGATGAGGTAGGCCACCTTGCTATGTGGAGCTCAGAAGACAATTTGTAAGGCTTGGTTCCCCAGGGAAGGAACTCGGGTTGCCAGGTTTGGTGGCACAAGCCTTTATCCGCCGAGCCATCTCATCAGCTCAGCTGTTAGTATCTCCTCAGATGTTACAAACAAGGGAAGTGGGTGTCTAGAATCTGCTCCTCCTGGAGCAAGAGCTGAGTCCAGTCTGGGCCTCGGGGAAGTCTCACTGGTATTTTAGTTTTTATCTGTCATCTTAGGCTCACTTAACCTACATAATGAGGAACAAGCAGTGTCAACCCAAGGGTGGAAATCACGCCTATTGCCTAAGTCTTAAACTAAAGGGAGGGGAACGGCTCTTTCTCCATCCATTTCCCACAGACTCCCAACCACATAAACAACTCCCAAGAGATGTCCTCATTAAAAGGGACAATGCCTTTCAGGGGCCTCAATTTAAAAGTGCTCATGCACAGGACAGGTCACACCACAGAGAAATGTTGGTCATGTGTGACAAGCTTTGTTCCTAGCTGAGGGGATGGCCACAGGGATTTTTTTTTTTTTTTTTTTTAGGCCAGCTAATGATTGCCCCTTCTGTGATGAATTGAGGCACATCTTTGATATGCAGTGTGTGTGCATGTGTGTGTGTGTGTGTGTGTGAAATGTTCTGTGCAGAGTCTTAGAAACATTTACAAAGTAGGCTGTGAATCAAATGAAATGTATTCAGGGCACAGCCTCTTGCTGACACACAGTAGGCCTTCAGTTTCTGCGCTTCCATGCCTCTACTAGACAGAGTTCCCTAGCAGAAAGTGTTTTGGTGTCTTTGAAGCTGCTGCTTGTAGGCTCTGCTCCATGTTGCTTCTGGTTGAAGATAGTATTGGTAACAAAAGGGATTGGAGGGACTTTAGGGACAGAGCCATGTCTCTAGGTCATCATTATGGTAACAATCTCATGTGCGTGCATGTGTGTGTCTGAGAGAGAGAGCTTGTGTGTGAGAGTTGTGTGTGTCAGAGACAGAGAGAGAAAGAGAGAGAGAGAGAGAGAGAGAGAGAGAGAGAGAGAGAGAGAGAGACTGTACAAGTGTGTAAGTGTGTGCTGTATGTGTGTGTTTAGAGGCCATAGGAGCCATCTATTTGTTTGGTTTTTGTTTTCTTTTGTTTTTTGTAAAGGTTTCTTACTAGCCTGGAACTAGGCTAGGTCAACTGGCCAGCAAGCTCCAGGACTTGCTATGTACTCCTTCCTTGTGCTAAAGTTAGAAGTGTGTACAACTCAACAGGTTTTTGGTTGTTGAGACAGTATCTCACTCTGAAGTGTGAGCTGGCTTAGAACTTATTATTTAGCCCAAACTGGCCATGAACCTCCTACATGCTGAGATTAGGGCATTAGCCGCCATGCCTGGCTGCAACTCTCAGCTCTTTTATGTGGGTCCTGGGGATTGAACTTTGGTCCTCAGACTTGCACAGTAACCATTTACCAGCCATATCCGGCTTTCTGTGACAATCGGACAAACAAAATAGAAAACATTGTTATTCCAGAAGCTAGAAACAGCCAATGAAAACTCAGCCTGGGATATATACACAGGCTTTTGAATTCTCGTCTTTGGAAGCAGTTCCCAAGGGACCCTAAAAGCACGCATCGCCCCACAGCTCCATATTTATAAGCTGTGTACATTCCATTCAAACAGCCTGGCCCCAAGAACTCCAGTGCCAAGTGCCCTTTGGTTAAAATAAATACTTGGTCCTCAGCGTTCAGTTTACTAATATACCTCAGGCTGGGCTATGTGTCTACTGACTGGCTCATACAGCGCCCCCATGTGGCAGTAGGAGAAATACACTTTGAAACTTGATAAATTCTTTTGTCCATCTTTAAAAAAAATATGCTACATGAGAATTTCCTAGGTTCATACTATATTTACATAAGTTTTCCCTGCTCAACTCCGTCCGTGTGTCCCTGTAACTTCCTCTCTCAAACTCAAACTTGTGACTAGGCAAAGTTACTTTTCTTCAATTTATTATTGTTGGACGCATATACATATATATGTGTACATATATTTGTATATATGTATATATGTAAATTCTCAAAAATTAAATTAAGAAAAGCACAAATTAAGATTCAAGGGACACAGTCAAGGATGTAGTGAGTCAGATACTGGAAGGAAAAACATGGACAATGAAGGAGACAGTTGAGCAAGGTGTGTCCCACCACAGAACAGAGCACACACCACGCGCTCTTATGCAAGGTTTCAGAAACTCCAAACGGTCGAGGTACTGAAGTTAAGGTGAAGAACAATGTGGCCTTGGGTAAGCAGCAGGACTGAAACTGTTCTGTTTTGCTGTTTCATCATTTGACAAGGTATAGTTTAACCTGTGGGGTAATATATACACCAGAAAGGACAAAATCCAGCACGGAGAGGGCAGCAGGGGACAAAGCCCATGCTCAGAGGAGAAGTCATTGGCAATTACAGATGCCAAGAGAGGGAGAGTCAGTTTTCCTTAAGGGCGTGGCTCAATGGGTTGACTGTGCTGCAGTGCATGGTTCCCACCCAGCAGCACATGGGCAACATGGATGAGACTTGCTGGGTTAAAATAAAGGAGGGCAGGAGGCTGGTGGGCAGGGAGGGAGAGTGGATCTGGAAGGAACAGGGAAGGGGTGAACAGAATCAGAATCATACAAAATTCTCAAAGACCTAATAGAAAGTGTTACGTGGCCATTTGGTACTGGACAGATAATTAGGGGCTGATCCCTAAGAGGGAGGAGGAACTTGGAAGGAGTTAAAGGGAAGGGGCATGAGAGTGGGTGGAGGAAGGAAGGGGAGGGAGAAGGGGATGGAATTATATTTTAGTTAAAGTCTATTTTAAAAGTTATAAAGTAAGTCAGGGCTGGGAAAAGTATTGGCAACATTCTTTAATTTGCAACCTATATAAAGAAAACCTTGGACTGTATGAATGAGCTAAGTATGTATGTTATGGAACAAAGGCAGAGCTAAAACTCTCCACCATCTTGATGACAAATGACACCATGTCAAGCATGTTGAGAGCATGTAAGACAAATAAGGAACATGACAGATACTTCAAAATGGAAGGTGGAGATTAACGGATCCATGTGTGTGTGTGTGTGTGTGTGTGTGTATGTGTGTGTGTGTGTATGTGAGTGTGTATATATGTGTGTGTATGAGAGCACGTTGATGTATGTGTCTCTGTGTGTGAGTGTATGTATATATGTGTGTGAGTGTGTATAGGTATGTGGTTTTATGTGTGTGTGAGAGAGAGCATGTGTGTATATGTGTGAGTGAGTGTATGTATGTGTGTGTGGTATGTGTATGTGTGAGCATGTGTGTGGATGTGTTTGTATATGTGTATGTGAGAGCATGTGTGTGGATGTGTTTGTGTGTGAGCATATGTATCTGTGTGTATATATGTGTGAGTGTGTGTATATATGTGTTGTGTATGTATATGTGATGTCTGTATATGACTGTGTCTGTGTGCGAGTGTGTGTGGTATATGTGCTTGGTGTATTGTGCGTATGTGAGTGTGTGTGAATGTGTATATGCATGTGCATTTGAGAGCATATGTGTGTGGTGTATGTGTGTGTATATATGTGTGTGGTGTATATGTGTATGAACATGTGCATGTGTGTTAGCATGTGTGTCTGTGTGTGAGAGTCTGTATATATGTATGTGACTGTATGTATATGGTGTATGTGTGTACGCAAGTGCGTGTGGTATGTGTGTGTGAGAACACGTGTGTGTAAATGTCTCTCTATGAGTGTGTGTATGTAAGCATGTATGTGTATGTCTGTGTTTGCTTGTGAGTGTGTGTTAAATGTGTGTGGTCTGTGTATGGGTGTTGCCACTTTTGACTCTTACAAGCTCTTTGAAGAACAGTGAGCTAATGAGAAAACTACACATGGTGGCTTTCTGAGGCGTTATTTTCCACTACTATAACTTAGTTTATAATTAACACATTATTTCAGGAGATCGTCTGTTGTCATAAACAAGAGACACATACGGGCTACAACAACTTTATTTCAATTGCACCAGTGAAGCTAGAGTGTATGGTATTTTTATGACTAAAATATTTTCATTAATTCATTGAGGATTTCATAGATGCACACCATCTATTTTGATCATGTAGGGAATTTAAGTAAAATGGTTATAAAAACAGCAGAGAGAGCTGAGAAACCTAAGAAGGAAACACCCAGGATGGGACGTCACATTTGGGACTTGTTCATCTTAGGTGATTGACACTTTATGCTTGTAAAGCTTTATACAAAGCCTATCCCCACTTTTGTTCCCTGTTCTGGGCTTTGAATCTAGGGCCTTGGGCATGCTAGGCACGCAGTCTACCACTGAGCTGTAGCCTCAGCATCTCTCTTTCCCTCCCTCCCTGCCTCCCTCCCTCCCTGCCTTCCTCCTTCCCTGCCTCCCTCCCTACTCTCACTGAGTTGCCCAGGCTTGTGTTGAGCTGGTTTTGAACCCCATAGATCTGGTTCTTTCAGTCTTCCTGCCCTAGTCTCCACAGTAGCTGGGGTAACAGGTCTGTGTCACCATACGACTCTTAATTCTTAAAGATTCCTGACAATTTACACGTTTCCCTCTGGTATATTAAATTTTCTCCTCTCCTCTCCTTTCTCTCCCCTTCCCTTCCCTTCCCTCCCCTTTCCTTCCCCTTCCCCCAACCCTGTCTGTCTCTCCCTCTCTCCCTTCTTTCCTTCTTTCTTCCTTGAACGTGGGAATCCCCTTACATTGCACTGGTTGGCCTGGAACGTTCTGCGACCCCTTGCTGTCTGCCTCCAGAGTGCTAGGTTTGTAACTGTGCACCCCACACCTAGCTTCATAACAAATAGTTTTTCATGGTGATTTTTACACTTAAGGGCTGTAATGAATTTACTCGACTCTTGCCCCGAAGGGACTCCAGCACTCAGTGTTTGCTCTGGGTGATGGCTGTCTACGACACTATCACCCAGACCTCAGCATTTCTTGGCCCTCTCTGCTAAGGTGGCCACCTGATTCACATGGTATGCTGACCTGTTGCTCTCTCCTTATGAGTCAGACACAGTCAACAATGATGATCACTCCTCTATTCACAGTAGCTAAGTTATGGAGACAATCCAGGTGTCCAACAGCAGTGGATTGGACGAGGAAGATGTGATGTATACACAGTGGGAACTTTTTCAGCCATAAAGAAGAAGGCCATTATTTCATTAGCAGGAAAATGGATATGACCGGAGATGCTCATACTGAGCAAGTTTAATTCAGACTCAGAAAGACAAATACTGGGGCTGGGGTCATGGCTGAGTCAGTAAGGTGCTTGCTGTACCAGCATGAGATCCTGAGTTTGATCCCCAGTGCTTATGTAGAAAAGCTGGGCGCAGCAGTCAGCACGGGAGAGGTGGAGACAGGAAGGTCTTTAGGGGCTTGCTGGCCAGCCAATCTGTCCAATCTGGTTCAGAGGAAGACTCTGTCTCCGAAAACAAACAAGGAGGGCAGTGATTGGGAAAGACAGCACTCATTGACCTCTGGTCTCTATGGGTGCATGCACCCATAGAGCATGTGAGTGCACACGTGCACACAGGCACACACACACACACACACACACACACACACACACACACACACGGCAGGGGTGGGAGATCACAAGCTTTCTCTCATTTGCACGTCCTAGATTTTATAAGATCATACAACATGGAAGTAGCCATGGAATTACCCAGGGGACCAAGGTGACCAATGAGACTCTAGAAGAGTAAGAAGAGAGAGGGTAAAGGAAAATGGGAGGGTTATGATCAAAGACCATCATACACTTACATGAAAACAGCCTTGTGTAATCCAGTTTAAAAAAAGAAAAAACAAAAACCAAAGGCCTCCTTATTATTCAGGCACCCGTATTCCAAAGCTTCCCAACTGGCCAGTCATTCTGCACAGTGTATGCTCAGATCTCTGCTGTGAAGGACATGAGAATTTCGTTCCCCAGGTCGTATGCATCTAGACTACCTCTGCTATCCCTTGCTGATAGAGTGAACATTCCTTGCCTCAACTTCCCCCTCTGTAACCTGATAATAATAAAGATACCTGCTCACCCCCATCCAGGATGGCTGTCAGTGATGCCCACTGGCACCTGGTAGTAATCATACTGTAATCTTGCTTAGGAAAGACTGGTGTTCTGAGCAGCTGCCCCATTGTACACAGCTCTGAGGAAAAACCTTTGGCATTCCTGACTGGCTTGATTCAGGAAGCATAGAGAAGTTATCTTATCTCAGCTCCCCAGCTTCCAGCTCTCCTAAGGTCTGCTGACCTCTGCGTGGCTTCTGGGTCACTGCACAGATGAGAATCAGCACTCTCTTACTGTGAGGGCCAGCACAGCAGGGTCTCCACTACTGTGAAGGCCAGAGCATGTCACTTATGACATGATAGGACTTCTGAGCAACATTGGGCTCCTGATTGCTCAGGTTAGCCTAGGAGATGGCTGACGAGAACCCTTTCTCCAAGAGGAAGCAGAGGCTCCAGGTGGCTTGGTACACTCTCCACGAGGTTCGTCTGTGGATGACAGAGTCAGGCAATGATTCTCACCCATGATACTCAGTGGTCCAGCACTAGAGATGAAGTGTCCATTGGCCAACACTGCACATAAAGACTTGAAAGCCCAGCAAAGGACATGGTGTCATTTTAATTTTATTTTTGGATCAAACATGCTTTTGCATATTTATTTATTCTTCAACTGGTTTATATTATTTGTGTTTTTTAAACCCTTTACTACTTTTCTGAGATTGTTAATATGTCTTAGGGTTCTATTGCTGCAATGACCAAAAAGCAAGTTGGGGAGGAAAGGGTTTATTTGGCTTGCACTTGTATATCACTGTTCATTATTAAAGGAAGTCAGGACAGGAACTGATACAAGGCAGGACCCTGGAGGCAGGAGATGAAGAAGAGGCCACAGAGGGATGTTCCTTACTGGCTTGCTCCCCATGGCTTGCTCAGTCTGCTTTCTCATAGAACCCAGGACCATCAGCCCAGGGATGGCACCACCCACAATGGGCTTTCCCCTACTGATCACTAATTGAGAAAATGCCTTACAGCTGGATCTCATGGAGGCATTTCCTCAAGCGAGGCTCCTTCTCTGTTGATTCTAGCTTGTGTCAAGTTGACACAAAAGCAGCCAGTACATAATAGAACTACATTTTCCCCTTCCTTTTCCTCCTCTGTCCATACCCTCCCATGAACCTGTCTTGCTCTCTTTCAAGTTTATGGCCTGTTTTGCTTTAATTACTGTTGTATGTATGTATGTATGTATGTATGTATGTATGTATGTATGTATGCATGTATGTATGTATGTATGTATGTGTGTGTGTGTATGCATGTGTGTGTGTGTGTGTGTGTGTGTGTGTGTGTGTATGTATGTTCCTAAGTACCCAAGTACAACCTCCTCACTCCGTGAATGTTACTTGTGTGTATCTACCTTCAAGTTTAAGCCTTTGGTCCTGGAAAACATTTGCTGTGCTCATCCCAGGGAAGGCGATTTCTCTTTCTCTCAGCATCCCTTAGTTGGCTGTAGTTCTTCATAATAGCAGGCTTTTGGTTTTAAGAGAGGGCCTTTCTCTGTAGTGCAGGTCAGCCAGAGACTCATTATGTAGTCAAAGACTGGCCTGGAACTCATAGCAATCCTCCAGACTCAGCTCAGGTCACAGCCTTCTGCCACCATGCTCAACTTTTGTTTTGTTTTATTTTTAGAGACAGGGTTTCTTTGTAAGGAGCCAGATAGTTCTGTCTGTTCTGGAACTCACTCTGTAGAGCAGGATGGCCTGGAACTCACAGAGGTCCTCCTGCCTCTGCCTCTGGAGTGCTAGTATTAAAGGCATTGGCTCAGTCCAACTTATTTTTAAAACAGACTTCCAGATCTTAAACTCAGCACTATACAAGTACTTCACAGACATTACTCGATTTAGCTTCTCTATTAAGCCCATTGTGCAGATCTGGAAGCTTCCACTGAGAAGCCCACACAGGCAGGAGGGAAAGGCAGGTGAGCACCTGGTCTCAATGCTAAACTTCATCACAGCTGAGCATAGTGGTCTCTCGCAAACAGGCTTTAGTAATTCACTGGCCAGTTGGGCCAGTAAGATGGCTCAGTGGGTAAAGGTGCTTGTAGTGCAAGCCAGGAAACCCCAGTTCAAACCCAGGAACCCGAGTAAAGGCAGAAGGAGGAGGAGGTGGGTTTACAAAGTGGTCTCTTGACCTCCACATGCATGCTATGACTCACATGACCACAATTTTTAAAAATGCAGTGGCCAATCCAAAGGAACCTTTACATATAGGAGAGGCCATTCAGCATGGTGATTTCAAGGGACTCCAGGATCAGGCAGGGACAACTGTAGAAGGGAGCATGCTCTGTTCAGATGGCCTGCATGTGTCTCAAGGATGGGTCATGAGGGGTGACCTCATGGCTCGGATGGAGGGTAGACCAGGACCCAAGGAAAGGGCAGAACCTTTACCAAAGTTGGGTATATTTTGCTGCCATTTATCAGTGGGACAAGCAAGTCAGTTAATCAATAACGAGGCACAGAAGGGCTTTGGAGGCTCTGGGTCTGACTTTATCCTAGGTGAACAAAGGAGGCATTCATGATCTCATCTGATCTGTATGGGGAAGGGGGACTCCTTATGTTTTGGAGGGGTCTATTGGGTTGTCAGAGTTGGATTTTTCACACTGACAAAAGAAACTTGGGGAAGAAAGGATTTGCTTGGTTTATACTTACAGGTCACAGTTCTCCATAAAGGGAGTCAGGGCAAGGACTCACACGGGAACCCAGAGCAGGAACTGAAGTAAAGGCTATGGAGGAGTGCTGCTTAGTGGCTTGCTTGCTCCCTACTTCTTGCTCAGCCTGCTTTTCTATCCAACCCAGGACCTTCTGTGCAGAGGTGACACTACCCACAGTGGTCTGGGTCCTCCCACATTAATCTTTTATCAATGGAGAGAATGCCCTGCAAACATGCCCATAGGCCTGTCTGATGGAGGAAACTTCCCGATTGAGGATTTACTCTTCCTAGTGTCCACTGGCCAGGCAGGGACTCTACCACTAGTCTGTCTCCCCAGCCTTCTTTGATGTACTTTTAATTTTTCAATATCTTATCTTGAGACTGTAAGTTAGCCAGACAGGCCTTGGATTTGCAATCCTCCTGTCTCAGCCTTCCAAGAAACTACATTCACAGCTCTGGGACACCATGCCCAGCTGGAAGAAGGATCACAGTTGTGAGTCACTTCCCAGAGCAGGAGGAGCAGGAGGATTTCTTCCCCCTGCCTTGTTTCTCAGGTCCCAGGCCTTAAGTAGAGTTTGTCATGCTATCTTCAGAGTTTGTAACTCACTCCTACTCAAGGCTGGGCTCTCCCTGGGGCCTTTCCTGGTCTAGGTAGGTCCCAAGCTTATGGTCCAAAGCATTGCCTATGAGGTTGCCTTTGAGGTCATTCTCTGCCCTGAGAACCCGTGGTTAAGGTCAACACCTTGAACTCCTTTACCTGGCATGTATGTATACATATATATGTATGTGTATATATGCACACATGTATGTATGTATATATACACATACACGTGTACACACATTTATATGTACATGTCTGTATATATACACATATATCATATCCATCATATCCATATATATAAAATGGTTTTCCTTGCCACGTTCATTTTTTGTCAGTCACTCCTGAACCACCATCCCCCAGCCCCTTTTCCCTTTCCATGTATGCTCACTAAATTTTCTACCAGCATGTCTTCTTTCTTTACATAGAGTTAATTGTTTATCTTAACATCCCCAGCTATTTCCTGACAGCCAACAAAAACTTTCCCAGGCTCCCTCTCTTCAGGGAGAAGAGACCATCATAAACACCGTGTGATCCACATGAAGCAATCTTGCCTACTTCGTTGGTTTGAGCTCACCCGGTTGTCTCTACTCTTGCAGGTGCTGATTCCGGTTTCGGTCATGGTTTGGCCAAGCACCTGGACAAGCTGGGTTTCACAGTGTTCGCTGGAGTGCTGGATAAAGAGGGCCCGGGAGCAGAGGAATTGAGAAAAAACTGCTCTGAGCGTCTTTTGGTGCTCCAGATGGATGTCACCAAGCCAGAGCAGATAAAAGATGCTTACAGCAAAGTCACAGAGAAGATACAAGACCAAGGTACCAACCTCCTTGATTCCTCCTCATCTCACTCAGCAAAGTCCACCTTTTGTCACAGCGTCTGATGATCATGGCTGCTGACTTCAAAAGAGGATACTTGTATTAAGCCCCTGCCATGTGTCAGAGCCTGTAAGACACAAAGATGTTTGGAGTGACTCAGATTTAGGTCCCCTCTAGACAGAATGTACAGAACTCATGTGTACAAGCATGCATATGCATGTGCATGTGCATGCATGTAGGCCAGGAGACAACCTTTGTTGTTTCAAATGTACCACAATCTTGTCTTTTGAGCTCACCAGTTTGGCAAAGTTGGCTGGCCAGTGAACGCCAGGGATTTATCTGCCTCCCCAGGCCATTGTGACAGGCTTTTGAAGAGGTGGATTGAACTTAGGTCCTCATGCTTGCTAGGCAAGCACTTAAGGGACTGAACCATCATCCTGCCCCCTTGCAATGCTGTCTGTCACCTTCTCTCCTGTTTCTTCTTGGTCACCCTCTCACCACCCTCCCATCCCTTGATCTTTGCCTTCCTCCAGCAATATCAGCATGCCTGGGTCTTTCCCAGCTTAGCACACAGCCACAGGGCCATGCACCTTCTTTCGGTTCTACCCTTCTCATTTCCATTTGTGGCCAAGTCTCTGAGGCCAAGTCTCCATCTGTTTCCACTTCTTCATGCACAAATGTTGGTTCTCACTGCACCTCCTTACTTGCTCTGGTCAAAGCTACCACTCTCATCTTGGAAAGCAAAGACCTTCTCTTTCCTGGGCTGTTCCAAAAGAACAGTCCCCCCTCAAATCTGGGGTCCCCAGCCTTCTCTTTGTTACCTCTGCTCCTGGATAGGATTCTTTCTCCATCTCCCCTTTAAGTCAGAATCTTCCCAATTGGCTCCATCTGCAGCTAGTCACTCCCCAACTCCTGGGTCAGACCACTCTATCCTGATGCCATTGGAGGAGGGCTTGATAAAACCCATGCTTGAGCCCAAAGCGTGGCACATACCCTGTGGTACCCAATGGGAGATGAAAGTAAGAAGCTCCCCATCGAAGAACTGATTCAGAACTTTAAGATGGTGCCATCGAGGAGTCAAACAAATGGGAGTCCCTTCTGAACTCCCAGGCCCATGATCAAGGGGTGGCTATGTCTGGATGCCTCTAGCCCACAGTTTTATTATTGCAGCTTACTTAAGGAGAGTCTCTGAGGCATGAGCAGTGTGTGTGTGTGTGTGTGTGTGTGTGTTGTGTTGTGCACATGCATGCGTGCTCATGTGTGTGAGCATTGCGAGCATGTACAGGTCAGAAGTCAAAGCCAGGTATCTTCTATCACACTCCGTCTTGTGTTTTTGACACGGAGCTTGTTGATTTGGCCCATCTGGTTGGCTAGCAAGCCCCTGAGATCCCTCTCTTTCTCCGCTAATCCCTTAGTGATGTCATTACAGCAGAGCTTTTGTGGGGGTTGGAGACCCAGACATGGGTCCTCATGCGGATACACTAGGCAGCTTAACCCACACACTATCTCCCCAGTCCTGTCAGCAGCTTTTGGTTTTCAAAGCTCCCTGGGTGATGCTAATATTTGGTCAGGGTTGAAAAACTAATTTACACTAATACCTTCCAAAGCTACGCAGCCCACCTGGCAAATTCTTCCTTATATCTGGACCAAAACACA
The DNA here is from genome assembly GCF_008632895.1 of Mastomys coucha. Taxonomy (NCBI): domain Eukaryota; kingdom Metazoa; phylum Chordata; class Mammalia; order Rodentia; family Muridae; genus Mastomys; species Mastomys coucha. The sequence continues at coordinate 256,138,410 of NW_022196905.1, forward strand.
CAGAATTGTCCTCCAAACATTTCCACTCACATCCCAGAGGTTCAAGCTCACTGTATTCAGAGCTGACCTTGTTATCTTTCCCGCAATGCCAGCCTTGTTTTGTAGATTAAGGACTATTATAGAAAGGAAGTAGAAGAGTGTGGAATGAGGCAAGAGGTGCTCAGTAAAGGCCCCTCTTTTCCCCAATTCAACATTTAGAACAGCAAGTACTTACTCATAAATGCAGTGGTTCTCAACCTTCCCAATGCCACAACCCTTTAATACAGGTCTTCCTGTTGTGGCAACACCCCTCTCCCCCATACTGCCATAACGTTATTTTTGTTGCAACTTCATAGCTGTATTTTCGCCACTGTTATGAATCTTAATGTAAATATCTGATATGTGATCCCTGTGAAATGGGTCATGACTCATGTGTGAAGAACCACTGCATAAATGAGATGAGAAGAAACAGGAGATTGTTAATTTGGGAATTATTTCTCAACTAGTATAGCATGGTATCATCATTTCCTTTTTATAAAAGGATTGTGTGTGTGTGTATGAAAGAGAGAGAGAGAAACAGAGACAGAGACAGAGAGAGAAGAGAACCACGGAGGTCAGAAGAAGGCATAAGATCTCTTGGAGCTGGAGTTACAGGCAGTCATGAGCCTCCTGTCCTGGGTGCTTAGAACCAAATTCTAGTCCTCTGACAAGATAAGAGTAAGCTCTCTTAACACCCCCCCCCCCCAGCCATCTCTCCAGCCCCCACGTCAGCATATTCTAGAACATTTTCCCAGCCTGATCTTTGACCATCCAATCCTCCTGCCTCCAGAGTGCTGGGACCACAGGCAAGAGTCACCAAAGGCAGCTAAAGTATGATTTCCTTGCTTTGTACATCTTTAAATGCAGAAACTGACCTTTCAGCCCAGGACCAAGATGTTTGTTATTGGAAGTGCAAGTCCCCTTAAAAATGAAAGTCTGGGTCTAGAGAGATGGCCAGTGGTTGAGAGCACTTGCTGCTCTTCCAGATAACCTGGAAACAGTTTCCAGCACCACATAGTTGATCAAAGTCAGTTTTAACTCCAGTTCCAGGGAGTTTGAAACGCAGTGTACAAAGCCTCCCTCCCTCCCTCCCTCCTTTCTTCCCTCTCTCCCTTCTTCCCTCCCTTACTCCCTCCCTCCTGTCCCCTCTGTCTGTCTCTCGGTCTCTCTTTCTTTCTTTCTCAAACACACATGAATAAATATTCTCTCTCTCTCTCTTTCTCCCTCCCTCCCTCTCTCTTCCTCTCTCTTTCTCCCTCATTCTCTCTGTCTCTGTCTCTCTTCTTTTTAGTTTAATTTTATTGTGGGGTCTTATGTATCCCAGACTGGCCTCAAACTTTTTGTATAGACAAGGGTGTGATTAAATTTCTGATCCTCCTGCCTCCAACCCCCAAATACTGGGGCTATAGGTGTTCACCTCCCTGTCTTGTTTATAAAGTGTTGAGGATTGAGCCTAGGGCTTTGCGCATGCTCACTGAGCACTCTACCCATCCAGCCATATCCCTGGCCTCCAAGTGTACATTTCTAACAAGTTCTGAGATGCTGATGCTGCTGAGTGAGGGGTGAACCACACTTTGAGATCTACTGCCCATGCCATGCTGGAATTCCATGAACCTAGAGGGTCTGTTTAAGACTCAACACTCCCAGATCCTGTCACCCCTGATCCTCCTAGGTTCCACTTGTTCTCTAGAACCCTACTCTTCAAATCCCTATAGGGTAACAACTGGGGTGATGGTTCTGGCTTGGGTGTTTCCAGGCTCTCATCCTCTGATCCAAAGAATTGAAAACAAAAGCTCAACAGGATTTTCAGAGAGTCAATTTCATTGCGAACAAGTGATAGCTCAGGTTTCAGAGGGATACACTGTCAAGACTGACAATAGACTAGTGAGTGAAAGTATTCACAGGCCCCAGGCTATGGCTTGGCATCTCTTTTTAAGAGGCCCAGGGGAAGGAAGGGTTGGTTAATAAATAGCGTGCTTTGGGTGCTTTTCTATTTTGATTGGTTGGCTAAGTTGTATAACTACTTTAGTACCGCACATGTTCCTTCCCATAATGCATCTGACATTGAACCATAAACACACCCAATTGTGCTTAGGCATAGGTGATAAATAGGGGATTCTCCCTAAAAGGTTACTGTATCCACACCCAATACCAGTTTAGGCTGAATCAGCCCTTCCATTCTTTGTACCTGGATATGTTGGGAATATGCATGAATAGAAACTGTCTAAATATGATTATTACTAGGGGTGGGAAAGCTTATACTGCTGTTCAGAGATGAGAGTACATTGTAGCAGTATGCAGGTGAAAAGGTTTCTGAAGTTGCTAAGTGTACTCTTTGGAGATGAGTGTGTGTGAGTGTGTATATATAATATGTGCAGATGAAGAAACTAGGCTTCCGAGTGCATTCTTACAAGAGGGGAGGTGTAAACAACACAAAACTAATGGAATTTCCATGCTAAACTATCTCCTATCTTGCCTGCCTCCCTGGCATTACCCTATGGAACTGGGTCATTGAACACCCTCAGGACCAAAGGACTCTCCTCCCACTGGTGTCCAACAAGGCCATCCTCTGCCACATATGCAGCCAGAGTCATGGGTCCTTCCATGTGTATTCTTTGGTTGGTGGTACAGACTCCGGGAGCTCTGGGGGGGAGGGTAATTATGGACAGTTGACCCTGTTGCTCCCTCCATGGGCCTGCAAACCCCCTCAGCTCCTTCAGTTCCTTCTCCAACTCCTCCATTTGGGACCTTGCACTCAGTCCAATGGTTGGCTTCGAGCATCTGCCTCTGTATTTGTCAGGCTCTTGTAGAGCCTCTCAGGAGATAGCTGTATCAGGCTCCGGTCAGCAAGCACTTCTCTTTCCCAGCCACAGTTGATCTAATAGGTTGGGAGTTAGTCTGAGCCAGAAGACACAGTATTCTCATGTACCTAGAGGACTAAACATCACTGGTAGGGGCAAGGATCCTCCAAGGATGGTACAGAACCCCAGCATCACATCTCTTGGCGACTTAGAACGGCAGATTCTCAGCTCCCACTTCATGGCTACTCAGAATTTCTGGTGGTTGGGGCCAGGAGAATGTCTGAACCAGCTGTGCTGTGATTCTGATGTTCATCAAAGCGACACACTGTCCAAGCCAGGAAGTAGGGCTCATGGTGTTTGGACATCACTGTCGCCACCCTGCTGTTGGGACTTTCCTTCTTGTTGCTAGGATTTTAGAGATGAAGGAAGACTGTAACCATCTCATTTTGAAGTGTGCTAATGATGTCTTTACATACTCCTTAGAAGAGGAAACAGGCTTTAAAACTTTTAAGACAGTGGTTCTCAATCTTCCTAATGCTGAAACTTTTTAGTACCGTTCCTCGTGTTGTGGTGACCCCTAACCATAAAATTATTTCATTGTTACTTCATACTGTGATTTGGCTACTGTTATGAATCAAAATGCAAAAAGAAAATCTGATATGCAGGATGTCTGATAGGCAACCCCTGTGGGAGTCAAGACCCACAAGTTGAGAACTGCTGGCACTCTATGACTCTCATCCTGCTGTCCTAGTTGATCCCACAAATAGTGACTATCCAGCTTCCTTCCTATAGGAAAGGGCTACCAGGCACGAGAAGAACTGGGCTGGCAGGTCATCTCTGTGAGTAATGGTGGCTGCAGCCAAGCCTGATGATCTGAGTGCAGTTAATACCATTCATATGATGGAAGGGAAGAATCAACTCCTAGAAGATATCCTCTGACTTGAACATGAATACTATGGCATGCATTCCCCTCTCTCCCACACAAAATAACCTTTAAAAGTACGTGATCTCCAAAATCATTGTTTAATATTATACACACTTGTTCTCCTCACGTTGCCCCACCAATGAGGTAGTTTGAGTACATAAGAAGAGACCAAGTTTGGAAAGTTGGTATTCTGCCTGAAATCTACTTTTTAAAGAGGTTTGGTGGCTCCAGAACTTGGTGTGTGAAACTATCCACAAGCCCCAGCTTCTCTCATCCTCACAGATGCTTTTCTCCCTCCAGGACTGTGGGCCTTAGTCAACAATGCTGGGGTCTTCCATTTACCAATCGATGCAGAACTCATTCCCATGACCATCTTCAGAAAATGCATGGCCGTGAACTTCTTTGGGACTGTGGAGGTCACCAAGGTGTTTCTGCCTCTACTTAGAAAATCCAAGGGGAGGCTGGTGAACATCAGCAGTATGGGAGGTGAGTCAGCCTGTTGGCACATGGTCACCGGGCACCTGTCACAAGATGTGTACGGCATTCTTTGAAGGCTACACAAGAGAACAAGGCACACAAAAGCAGGGCTGGGTCGCAGTGAGTCAGCTTGTGTATTCAGAATCGGCTGACCTTTCTCTCCTTTCAAATTCTGTCATGCGAAAGCACTTCTCCACTTTCTGTTAATTACCGTGTTCATCACTGGAGATTTTCCAACACGTAGGACAGCACAGCTCATAGTACAGGTCAATCTGGTGCTGTGGGAAGGCTGTCTTTGGCCTTCTCTGAGCATAGCACACTGCTATTTCCTGTAAACTGAAAGGGTGAAGAATGTCACTCTGTGTGCACCCTGGGCACCCTGAGTCCATCTGCTAGGGTTGACCATCATGTTGTCCTTGCCTTTGTGGGTTGGGTTCAAGATGTGTCAACAACTCAGCTGTTTCATTTTCCATAAGCAACAGCCTTGGCCTGAGCCATCATTACCTTGCCCTCTCCTGTAGACATCTTTACCAGGAGTTCCCCAGGTCTACCTCAACTTTGGGAGACCTTCTGGAGTTCTTTCTCAGGTTTCTGCATGGATGAGAAGAAAAATCTAAGGGGACTGGGCTCTGGATGCCCAGCTCCCTCCTTCTGAGATGGACACTAGTCTCCCTGGTAGATTAGTTGGTTCTAAGTCAAGTTTGTAAAAAGAAAAGGTCCAGCTAGGTTTCAGATATTTGTGTGAGTGTGTGTGTGTGTGTGTGTGTGTGTGTGTGTGTGTGTGTGTATGTGTGTGTGTACAAATAGAGGCTGAAGGTATTTCCCACATTTGGGGGGTGGGTGGGTGACAGGATCTGTGGACCTGGAGCTCACTGATTTAGCTAGACTAGCCAGCTAACAAACTCTAAGAATCGTTTTGGCTTTTACCTTTCCTAGCACTGAGGGATATGCCATCACCCTCCACACACACTGTTTTATGTTGAGAGGGCTGGGTTTGATCTCAGATCCTCATGCTTGCCCAGTGAGCACTTTCACAGCTAAGCCATTTTCCCAGCCTGACCCAACAGGCAGCACTTCACCTTTGTCTTCACTCCGAATTTGGCCTTGACACTTGCAAACACTTTGGAAACCTCACCCCTCCCACTTCCAGGGTACCCTCCGTGTTACCAATGTGGCTGACTGTTGCCTTCTCCTTGGCACACCGGTGAGCCTGCGTTTTTTTTCTTTCCTGTCTCCATTCTTGCTTCAGGCAGTCCCTTCATTCACAGGGGTTTAAGTGCTCTCTAACACAGCACTAGACTAGTACCAGGCAGGAAGTAGTATTGATAAAGAGGTGAACAAATATAGTTGGGCCTTGTAGTGCCTGTCCATATCCTTGCACCAGACAGGCTGAGGGAGGAGGACAGTGAGCTTGCCTAGAACTTAATTGCCTTTACAGTCAGCTTGGGTACCATAATGGTTCAAAATCAAAACAAGGGCCTGGGAAGGTGAGCTTAGTCTGTCAAATGCTTGTCTTATGGTCATGAAGATGTTAGGTCAATCCTCAGAACCTACATGAAAGAGCCAGGTATGGTGACATTGCCCTTGTAACCCTAGCACTTGGGAGGGAGACAGATGGAGCCCTGGGGCTTGTTGGACAACTTAACACACTCTGTTTGATGAGTTCCAGGGCAGGGAGAAATCCTGTCTCTTGCCCCCCCCGGCCCCCCCCACAAGTTATTCACTTGAGGAATGACACTTGAGGTTGTCCTCTGGCCTCCATATTTATATGACGACACGGGGAAAATGCACATGTGCACATGCACACAAAGCAAAAAGAAAAAGAAATGCCAACTTGTGAATGAGTAAAAATGAAGCCCGAATGGGGAAGCTTAAAAACTTGTAATGGGGGCTGAAGAGATGGCTCAGTGGTTACGAGCCTTTACTGCTCTTGGAAAGGACTAAAGTTCGGTTCCCAGCACTCAAGTAGGGAACTCTCACCCAGCTTTAACTCTAGCTCCAGGAGGATCTGACACTCTCTTCTGGCCTTCACAAGTATGAGACTCAGGTCCACATATCCATATACAAGTACAGAATTTAAAATATTTTAAAAGAAAGAACTCACACCCCCACAGGCTGCTCTCCTGTGTGCCTTCTGCTCCGCTTTGACACCCTGACAGCCAGAAGTTCTTACTGTCTTCATAGCTTTCCAGAGAGTTAAGATAAACATTATCTCACTCCTATTCTCAACCTTCAGTGGCGTGGAGTTGCACCTCCCTTTACCATTACATTTTCTTAGTATCAGTACCAGGTCATTGTGTTTGAAGTCATATGAACTACGGGCCTCCCAAGCTTGCCTTCCTAACATCTGCCTGTTCTGCCGGCCTTTCACATTTCCAAGCACAGAGCCCACTAGGCTTTGTTCCTCGCTGAGCTTCCACCAAATGTATGAAGTGTTCCTTCTTCAAGTCGGCTTTGAAGGTTGTGTGTCAGAGAAACTCTAGAAAGAAGCACATTTGTAGGACACAAGAGCTACTGAGGAGATGGTACAAAGGTCATATGGTAGTAGCAGGAAACCAGGAGATGGAGGCATAAGCACATGGCCAGGCAGGGTGGGGGCTGTAAGAAGACAGCCATCTCCTTTTATATTAATTTGCAAGGCTGCAGAACTGAAGCGTGGCTGAGACTGGGTGGCTTGGAAAGTAGAATTTTCTTTTCCTACCATTCTGGAACTCCAAGACAAAAAAGGGTCAAGAGTATTTTCTCCTAAGGTCTCTTAGCTTTCAAGGCCCTCTTGTGATCCTCCTGCCTCCACCTCTCTTCAGCAAATCCTATAGGTGGTGTGAGCCACCACATTCGGCTCAAGGCCCCTTTGTGATGAACCCTTTTAATTTGTTCCTGTCTGTGTCTCTTCTTATGCGGAGGCCCATCACACCAAGTCAGGGACCTAATTCATCCTAATAGACTCTGTAAATGCCCACAACACGGAAAGCGATAGGCACAGCAAGCATATGGGGTTTTCCTGTGAAGGGCACAAAATTTCATCCATAATGTATTGATGAACATATTGAGGAACAAAAGAATTCAGCAGAAGCCACAAAGAGGAATGAATACCTGGGGATGTCATGGAGAATTTTGTGATATAATAAAAACTATTTTGAGGAAAAAGAAGAAAGGGAAATAGCCCATTCAATAAAGTCTGTGTTTGGATCCTTGGAAGCCATGTGAGAAGCCAGCTGTGGCAGCATATACCCAGAATCCTAGCACTGGAGAGGTAGAGGCAGGCCAATGCCTGAAGCTCATTGGCTAGTCATCCTAGATGAATGAGCAAGCTCCAGATTCAAGGAAACCATGTCTTAAAAAGTAAGGTGGAGAGAAAGTGAGGAAGACACTTAGTGCTAAACTCTGGCTTCCATAGGTATACACACTTGTGGGGGGGGGGGCTGGGGAGGTTGCTCAGTGGTTAGAACACTTACCACTCTTGTTCAAGACCTGAATTTGAACCCCAGGATCCACATGGTGGGTCGCAACCCCCTGTAACTCCAGTTCCAAGGGATTCGATACCTTCTTCTTACCTCTGCAGGCTTCTGCATGTATGAGGTACACAGAAATTCACATAGATATACAAGTAAATAAAAGCTATTCTTTTTTTTAAAGAAAAGTGTAACCCATCATTTATACATCCATGGGAGTCAACATTCAGTATGTCATCAACTTGATGGAGCTCTTGGCAAACATGATACAAAACTTATCTTGGAAAGGTCCACTTCTACTGGCTTCTTGTTTTGAAGCAGTGATCGTGGAGGGAGGAATAGGGAGCCAGTCACTAGCATCTGCTCTCCAAAAGAAATCCTAGCTATGTGGATCTGGAGTTCCCAATCTCTGTTACCTTTGTGGATCTCTCTACGAGCCAGGAAGAGCTGAGCGGCAAGGCAAGAGGTCTCTTCCAATCGCCTGTGTCCGCACAGCTAAGAGCACGCAGGAGACCAGAGGTGCTCTGAGGAGGCCACTGGTCTGATGAGCAAAGTGAGACATCTCCCCCAGACATTGTCTAGGTTGGTGCTGGTGTGTTCTAGCAGCAACGGGAGCTCCTACACCCGGCTTGACATGGGTGACAGATCAATTGCCTCTAGGCCTGGCACTGCTTCTTTACAAGAAGGATCCATCTATCCTTTCTACCAAAATGGTGGACACACTCCCCTGGAGGAACCAATTCATCATCTCGCCCACATAAGTTTAGCTCTCCAACTCTAATCCCAGAAAGACAGTTGGATCAATATTTAACCAAGTAGTTAAAGAATTGGGAAAGATCTGTAATTGAAAGGTTGGGGGGATCTAAAAGCATTTCCCAGCTAGTTTTCTTCTTAGGAAACCAGAGTAAATATTTGTACACAGTCCGTGACTGAGAACGACTGAGAACATCCTTGTCGGGAACGGACTCAGGCTTCAGGGGTCTCGAGTCAGGCAGGCTCTGAACCTTGTTCCTTTGCTAATCAGTTTACTGCACCTAAACGGTCTGAGCAAATGTCTTGGGTGGTATCTTCCATTAGCTTCCTCTCTCAGCTAGATACCTAACATTCTTTTTGCAGTAACAAATGTGCCTTATGGTCTTGGTTTAGCTCTCTCTGCAAGAGAAACTCTATTATCTGCACTCAATGTTACATGCCATGCCAACCCTAAACCTTATTTTCCAAATTGAAAGTTCAGCCCTCTTACTTTTTTATGCAATCTGGCTATATGTGAAAATATCTCTTTATTCTTTAACCTATTAACTCACCTCATTCTTATTTTAAATTGTGTTTATGTGTATGTGTGTGTGTGTGTGTGTGTGGTGCACATGCATCATGGTGAGTTTGTGGTCAAATGGACAACTTTGGGGAGTTGAGTCTATCCTTCCACCATGGGGGTCCAGGGATTGAACTCAGGTCCTCAGGCTTGGAGGCAAGCCTCTCTACCTGCTGAACCATCTCACCAGCCCACTACTAATCTTTACACCTTGCTGAATTAATGACTAGTTCTTTAATTATCCCACAAAGCCAACCATAGAGAATGTTTTTTCCTAAACACTTAGTGGAAAGTTTCATACACGAACCTTCTTTAAAGCAAATCCTCCTTCAGACTTGTCTCTGCTTTTCCAAGTATTCTCAGTGGTAGCCACATTACCTCTGGTCAGCTTCCTTCCCTGACCTCTCTGGCTTCCAATTCTTGGCTCTTCCCTTCTCGGATTCTTATGTTCTCCTTTACAGACACTTGCAGCATGTTCCTTTTACTGATTCTTAGCTGTTCAATGATCTGAGAACCTCAAAAGGTTCGGCCTTCCTTAGGAGGCAAGAGTAAGCAGAGGAGGAAGGATTGATGGTTCACACTATTGGCCATATCGATTTCCTGTCTGTGCTCTCACAAAACGGACTGAAGAAGCACTCAGCTTCCCTAACCTCCCATCGCTCCTTTCTTCACTCACCCTCCTCTTCACGAATTCCTTCCCTGACTCCTTCCTCTCTCCTTGGGTATTTCCTTCTGCCCTAGGCTCTTGATTGATGATGGCTCTGTAGCAAGTTATCAAGCATTTCCTCCCTGTCAAAACCTGGAAGTTAGAAAGTTGGGGTCTACTCCACCTCTTAGTTGAGTGATACTCCTGGAACCTCGAATCCAGGTCGAATTTTCTCCCTACAGAATAAAGGGTGAGGGACAGAGCACAGGCCCACTCTGAGACACACTCCCCTGTAGTGGCATATTTATCATTTCTCCCACATAAGTTTAGCTCTCCAACTCTAATCTGGGGGATGGGGGATCAAAAGCATTTCCTCGCTAGTTTTCTTTTTTAGAAAATCAGAGTAAATATTTGTACACAGCTGCACAGTCCATAACTGAGAACATCCTTGTTGGAAATGGACTCAGGCTTCAGGGGTCTCGAGCCAGGCAGGCTCTGAACCCTGCTCTTTTGTTATCAGCTGGTGACAAGGAGCAGGCTGCTCTCTTATCACTGCTTTTAATATCAGCTGTCATATGGAGATGATGGAGAACCTGAGCAGTCTCAAAGACACTCAGATGTGTAGGCAAGTTATTCCCTACCTCTGATCCCTTGACACTTGGAACAGGAGGCTATGCTAGCTAGCGTTGTGGGGAGTTTGGAAACACCCATGTCCTTGAATCCCTACTAATAGCTATACCCATGTCCCTTTGGTGACAAAGCCTTGTATGCTGCCACCTGTCCATATGGTGGCTACCTTGCTCAGAGGACATTTGTTCCCCCCACCCTGTACTGTTTTCTCTCCATAGAGTAGGGAGGATTCGCAAACACCCAGACCTCTGAGTCTGGAATTCCTCCTGAGCTAGGAATTGGGAAGGCATCTTGGTTGAAATACCACCAAAAGCAAGTAAGGCAGTATCAATGTATGCATGTAGATCTCTTCCCACAGAATGAAGGACAAATGTGCTCTCTAAGTGTAGAATATGCAGTGCCCCATCACTGTGCCCCAATCAAAGCTAGAAAAGAAAAGAAAAGAAAAGAAAGAAGAGAAAAGGAAAGGAAAGGAAAGGAAAGGAAAGGAAAGGAAAGGAAAGAAACAACCCATATGTAGGTGAGAATGTGGAGGGACTGGAGGAATCCTTGTCCCCTCCTGGTGGGAACTGAAACTGGGGCAGTTTCTGTGGAAACCATTAACCAGTCCCTTAGGAAGTTAAACACAGAACAACAGGAGGCCCAGCAGTTCTATTCCTAGGCATATACTGAAGGTATATAGCAAACAAGGGCTCAAATAGACACTGGAACATAGCTGTGAATGGCAGCATTGCTCACACGAGCAGAAGGAAAAAACAACCCATCAATGGATCACATACGGGGTACACAATAGACCCAGAGCATTAACAAGGTACTGAACTATTGATTCCTATCAATACCCCATGGATAAGCCTTGAAGACACTATACGCTGTAGGTAGACCTTGAAACATCAGCACCATGATTTCTAGACAGAAGCCAGACAAGGAAGGCCAAGCAGCATGCAATTCGATTTCTGTGAACTGTCAGCAATGGGGGATCCATGGAGCCAGGAAGCAGAACGAGGTTGACAGAGGAATGATGGCCTAATGGGTGCAACCTTTCCTTCTGAGGTGATGAGACTCTAACAGATAGAAGTGATAGATGGAGACACTGAATGGTCTTGATGACGGATGCCGGGAGCTGAGTGGTCTAAATGCTGCAGAATCCTACACCTTAAACTATTCATTATAGCCAACTTTGCATTATGTAATATGATGTTCATGTTATGTGTTTTATCACAATAACAGATTTTCTGGGTCCCACCCCCATATTTCTGCCTTAATGTGTCAGGAGTCAGACCTGAGAACTCGCAGCTCTTGCTCACTCTTTTTAGAACAAGGCGCTGGAGCTTGAGTTTGGTGTGGCACCTAGCAGCTCGGCAGAGTCTCAGAGGGAGCAACAAGCCTGACTCCTGAGCTCATGGGAGGGGTTTGTGGTTCAGGGTGAGAAAGGGAGCCAGAGGAATGGACTCTGTTCCCAGAGTCAATTTCAGCCCATTTTGGATGAATGAAAAGCTATGTGAGAGACCTCATGGTGCTTCCCTGAGATTAGGTCTGGGTAGCTCAGCTAGGGGTCATACCGGGGTGTGAATGAGCCACAGTGTCCTTGGAGCCTTTCTCATGTAATCTCTGGGAAGGGCTGCTGTGTTCTGCCCCCTGCTGTGTTTCCAGGAAATTTATTTGAAAATCTTTCCCTTAATTCATATATAAACACATCTTAGCTTCAAGCTTAAAAAGGGGTGGGGGTGATTCTGGGGCTGGGGAGATAGCTCAGTAGTTAAGAGCATGAGCAACTTCCAACCTATTTGTAGGAAGGGGCAAATTCACATTACCAGTTTATTTACTTGACGAACAGGGGACCCAAGACAGGAGACAAGGTCCTGAGTGGGTCACAGAGGCAGGGGAGGTGGGGCTGGGGAACTGCCTCAGTTGCAAGCATGAATACCTGAGTTTGGATCCACATAAAAACCAAGGTGATTAGTGGGCAATGGTCTCAGTGCTGGGGTATTACTGGAACTTAATGGCTAGCCTGTTGGCCATCTTGTCTCTAAAAACAATGGGAGGAGTGTCAGAGGAAGCCTCCAGACACACGTAAACACATGTGCGAATGTACCTTCCTGCACATGTGCACAAACACACATACATATACTCTACATATCACACATACTGAGAGAAAGAGAGTGTAACAGTAACAGAGGTGAGGAGATGGAAAGAGGGAGAGGGGAAGGGAGAAAGAGAGGGAGAGAACAGAGATTGAGAGGATTGTTGCGGGGACCATGCTCATAGTGTGTACATAAAAATGTTTGCTCTCATGACCTAGGAAAGGTGGGAAGAGTCAGTGGTCCTGTATGTAGCTGGTTAAAGAAAAAGTCATACTGTTGACAGGATGTGTTAGTCAATCAAAGCTATCATCATGAAATACCACAGGTCAAGTGCCTTAAATAAGAGATATGTAGTTATGGCTCTGGAGGTGGGAAGTCCCACATCAAAGTATAAATGCACAGTGTGGCTGGTGAGAGCCCTCTTCTTAGCTTGAAGTTGGTTGTTTATTATCTCTACACATCACCAATGGGGGAGGGGGGAACACCTGACATTAGGATGTTAGGTTCCCCTCCTTGTGATCTCATCTAATCTGAATGACTTCCTTAGAAGCCCCATCTCTAAATACAGTCTAAATACAGTGGGGGTTTACTACTTCAATGTAAAATTTGGGGAAACACATTTAGATCATAATAAGGGATGTCTTGTTTAACCAGCCAATAACAGTGTCCCAGTAGTGCATGATGGGCAAGTTCTATAAATCTGGTGTGCAACGTTAATCATATTACCAACACTCTACTTCTTAAAAGTAGCTAAAAGAGCATTTAGCATTTGCCTGTCGATTTGACACAGCCTAGAGTTATCTGAGAGAGCCATTGCCTAGATCAGATTGGTCTGTGAATATGTCTACACAGACATGTGTAGACATGTGTGTGTGGGGGGGGTATTGATTATTAATTGATGTGGGAGGGCCTAGTTTATTCTGGGCAGCAGCATTCCCTAGGCAGATGGTCTTGGGTTGTACAAGAAAAGTAGCAAAGGATGGGCTAGGAAGCAGCATCTGTTTCTGTTTCAGGTTCCTGGTTGAATTTCTTCACTGGCTTCATGCGGTCATGGATTATCACCTGGAAGTATAAACCAAATGACCCATTTCTTCCCCTAAGCTGTTTTTGCTCAGAGTGTTTTATTGCATCCACAGAAACAAAACTAAGACAGTGTTTTCACTACAATAAAATCTAAATTAAAATTTACAAATTAAAAAGTCTAACAGGTCAGGTGAGAGAGGGGCATGCGACTTCAGACTGGAAACATGCTGTGACTTATTTTACTCTTGGCCAATCCCCCTAAGAGCCTCAGTTAGTCTGTTTTCTGCCACCATGACAAAATGGCTGACAATTTATCAGGAAGAATTTTTTTTTTTTGAACTCACTGTTTCAGTCCATAGTCCCTGGCTCTGTTGATTCCAGACCAGTGATGAGGCAGAACATCCTGGCAGTAGAAGTCTGGGAGAAAGAGGCTGTTCACTTCATGGTGGCCAGGAAGAAGAGAAGAGTATCAAAAGGAAGGGTCAAAGGCAAGATGCAGCGCCAAAACTATACTCTGAGTGACTGGCTTATTCCATTCCATCCCTAAATTCCACAGTTCCACTGTCTTCTGAAATCCACTCCAGCTTTGAATCCAATGGATGAAATTATTAATTAGGTCAGAGTCATCACGAGCAAATCATCTCTGGAATGATGTGTTCATGCGTGAACACTCACATACAGGAGCTTGTTCATACGAACAAATCCAGGCACTCCTCAATCCAATCCCGGTCAATCATCTCTGACCCCAAGAGAGGTCTTCATTACTAACATGGAATATCCGTGCAGGGTTGGATCTATGATGCTGAGCACACAACCCTGCCTTGTGTGTGTGTGTGTGTGTGTGTGTGTGTGACCTACTAACCACTTTGCAGGGCTTACCATAATATAATAGGCACATATGGCTAGCTTTTGTTACTATTACTAAAATGCCCACAAGCTATTGAAACTTTCCTCTCTCTAAGTCTTAAGAGTTGTGATATCATGGATGTACACTAGACAGCTAATATCCTCACTCAGGTAACTTTAGACGTACACACATCCCCACGATGCTGGCATTCCAACCAACCCACTTAGAAGATTCCTTACATGCCTTTCTAATCCCCTTCTCTTGCTCCACGTCATCTCCTGAATTAGCCCGCATAGACAGCCATAACAATACTACAGACTGGGCGGCTGAGGCAGCAGTCATGTATTTCCCTCGGTTCTAGAGGCTAAAGTCGGAAGTCAAGATGCTGAAAGGATTAGGTTCTGGTGAGGGCTGCCTTCCAGGTTGTAGGCACTGTCCTCTCAATGTGTTTTTATATTGTGGACACAGACAGACAGATGGAGAGACAGATGAAGGGACAGAGATAGAAACAGAGATAGCGACAGACAGAGAATATGAATGAATAAACTATTAGTGTCTCACTTTAAAGGGCCACTAACCCCTCCATGAGGGCTCTATCCTTCTGACTTAATCATGTCTCAAAGTCTCTGTCTCCAAATAAAATCCTACTAGGGTCTAGTGGTCCAGTTGAAGGTTTTACTTTTATTTTTAATTATGAATGTGCCTGTTGCAATGTGTATGTACATGAACATGTGAGTATCATGCCCACAGGGGTGAGAGGAAGGCATCAGATTCCCTGGGACTGTAGTTATAGGCAGTCATGAACAATGGCCTAACCTAGGTGCTGGGAACTGAACTCAGATTCTCTTCAACAAGCACTGTGTGTTCTTAAACGAGCCATCTCTCCAGGCTTGAGGTTCAATATCTAAATTTTAGGAAATGCAACCAAGTCTGTAGCTCTTCCATCTCACATGTGACCAATGATATGTTTCTCTCCCTATCGATCAGTTTATAGCTTTTAGAATTTGCATGAATACAGTGATAACAAAGAACACATACCCACACCCAATTTTGCTTGGCTCCCTCCCTCACTATCATTACTCTGAGACCTCCCTGTGGCTACACATACTAAGTTCATCTCTTTTAGTGGCTGAGTTGTAGTTTACTGTGTAACTGCGTCAGTTCAGGCATTCACCAAGTGGATCTCCTTGGGCCAGGAGGATCCTCCATAATGCTAAAGGTCGTGTTCTGACTCCTGTTTTCCATGTGGTCATGCTTCCTTAGTACTATGAGACTTGGATGTCTGCATTCCCCCATGGTGCCGTTTTCCCACCTGGAATGTACCTGGATCAGCTTCCTAGAACAAACCAAGTGACTTAAAAGCAGAAGTGTATTCTTTCATGGTTCTGGAGGGCTACAAGTCAAAATGAAAGGCTTAGTAGAGCTGCATCTCCTGAAGTCTCCAGAGGAGAATTTAACCTCACTGCTTCCATTCTCAAACCCCAAACATGTGCCTCTGTTCTCACATAGCCTTCCCTTCTGTGCCTCTGGTATCCCATCCTTTGCTTTCTTATAAAAACATCCCTGTGTGGACTTAGGACCCATTCCATTTTATTTATTTATTATTTATTTGCTGTTATTATTTATTTGTGTGTACATGTGTGTGAGGTGTATGTGCATGCTCATGTGAGTGTGTGTATCTGTGTGCAGGTGCATGAGAAGGCTAGAGTTTGATGTCAGGGCTACTCTTGGATCATTCTCTACCTTATTTTTGTGGAGACAGGGTCATCAGCTCCACAAGGCTAGCTAGCCAATGCATTTTAGGAATCTGCTTGTCTTTGCTTCTCTGGTGCTGGGATTATAGACATGCACCATCATACCTGGATTTTACTTGTGTGCTGGGGCGGGGGGGGGGGATTCTGAATTCAGGTTCCCATGCTTGCATGGTAAGCTATATACCAACTAAGCCATCTCTCCAACTTCTTGAAGCTCAGTTTTAGTCTGACAACTTTGCCTAGTAATCATAGCATCTTAATCACATCTTCAGGGCCCTTTATTCCAAAGAGATAACTCACACTTTCATATTTCTGCTGAGACCCACTTATAAAACTCCCTCCTTGCCTTGCAACCCAGCCCACCTTAAGGCTCCATGTATTAAGCTAAATGTGATATAGGCAGGACAATGAATATTTGTTCCATCACAGACTAAGATATTTCTCATGTTCTTTTCAGAAATGCCCCATAGTCCACCATAGTATATGTTGCTCCTTGTTGCAACTAGTATTGATTCTAACTTGTGGATATTGCCATGGTGGTTTGAAGGGTGGACCCCATTCAACCTCCCAAAATGATACATTAGATTGAACTTCAGAATGAATGTTGCTAAAGCTAAAGGCCATGAGCTAGTGGGCAGATGCTGTCATTTCCACACCAATCACATTTCATTTAGAAATAAATACATCCATGCCATAGGACCCTGGAAAGTCCTGTGATATTGTAACCAACCAAGAACATGTGTTCACCTGGATTCAGCAGGACCTTGGATACGTTTTGCTCACCTGGGCACTGTGGCATAGTTCCTGGTATACAGTTAGATACTTTAAATATTTATTGGATGAATGAATGAAAATATCAAACCCTATCTTTTTTCGCCCATTCTTCCCACAGGCTCGGTTCCACTTCAAATGTTTTCAGCTTACATCTCTACGAAGGCAGCTATAACCATGTTCTCAGCAGTCCTCAGACAGGAGCTTGACAAATGGGGAATCAAAGTTGTTACCATCCAACCTGGGGGCTTCAGAACAAGTAGGTATCTGAACCTGGGAGCTCTGTAGCAGTCACTCTGAGAGGAACCCTGACATTCGCCTTGATCAGTCGTGATGCCACTGAACCCTCCAGGGTTGTCGGACATGAACATACCCAGGCATTGGGAATGAAGAATCATTTGATTCAGTATAAGCGAAGTTCGAAGCTGACCATGTTGAGTGTTTTAAATAGTTTATGTTTAATTTATTTTTATGTGTGAGTGTCAACACTCTGTGTGGGCATACACATGTGTTCAGGTGTATAGGGGTGACCAGCAGAGGATGTTAAATCCCCTGGAGCTGAAGTTATAGGCAGTTGTAAACCACCCTATATCAGTGCTAGGAAGTGAACTCTGGCTCTCTGCAATAGCAACAAGAACTCTTAACTGCAGAGCAACCCATCTCTCTAGCCCCAAGTTGGATGTTTAAATGGGATTAGGGGGAACGGGGGAGACAAACACAAAAGTCCTAAGGATTGATCAGTGTGGAGGGGGAGACTTTAGGACTCCACCCCTCGACAGAAGCTGGGAGTCAGGTCTGGTCCTTCTGGAAGATTTGCCAAAGGAACAAGCGTCTAAGTCCTTGAATTGCAGGGGCTACATAAGTATACATACATACAACTGAACAACCTTTTGAATGAATTCTCCATGTGTTGGCTTTTCGAGACAGGGTTTCTCTGTATAGCCTTGGCTGTCCTGGAACTCACTCGTAGACCAGGCTGGCCTCGAACTCAGAAACCTGCCTGCCTCTGCCTCCCAAGTGCTGGGATTAAAGGTGTGCGCTGCCACTTGTCTGGCGTGTTGGCTTTCTTTGAAGGTTTATGTCCAGTTGTCCACCCTCAGACAGAAGTTTGGCTTCACAGGCTTGGAGGACTAATATGTGCATTCCCATTGTTGCTTAGATTCTTCTGTCCAACACTGTGATTTTCTAAGTCATCTGTGTTGGGTGTAGCTGAAGTTCATTGTGCACAAGCAACTGTGTGTGTGCACATGTGTGTGTTGTACTGTACAATGAGCAAACTGGAAAACTCAGCATTTCCATCTTCTTAAAATGTAATTGTTCTGTTGGAAATCTCATCTAGTTCTTTATTAAATATATACAGGACAGGGTTAATTGACAATGCTTCAGGTGAGAACAGTGAGGCAAGGTGGGTGATATGTCCCAGTGCAGGCTCCAGGCATAACATAATGAGGAGGAGTCTGAGGACAGATCTCCAGTGCCTCCATTTGTGCCCTGTCTTCCATACCAGGCTATCTCCATTTGTAGTTGATAACTGATGAGCTCCCTGAAGGCAGGGAGCCAGAGAACAAAGGTTAGTCTAGAGGATTATGCCCTGTATTCTTAATTAATTGGAGGTAGGAGCGAGAAGGGAACTTACAAAGAAACTTGAGGTGGAGCTTTTGAAAACAGTCAAGGACACTAATTATATTTTTTCTAATAATGTCCTACAATAAAAATAGCCAAGGCATTGCATGCCTAGCATTTATTAAACATGCTAATTTCCTGTACTGTTTCACTCAGTTCTCATCTATGAAGGGGGCAATGGAATATCTCCTTATTTTTCTTGTAGTGAGAAAAATCCCAATCACAGAGCTGATATAAAGCAAAGAGGGGATTTTGATGCAGGTTGGATTGACAGTGTATGGCTCCACAGTGCCAGGGGATTGATGGGTGATGTGTGCCTAAAGTAATAGGTAATGGTTGACAAAAGGTTGGTGGCTTTGTCACCCATAGGGGGTGGGATTGGGGGCACTATAGAGTGCTTTCTCAAATATGGTTAGTCTAGGAAGATGTGGGAGAGATGAATCTGTGTGTAAGGCCATTTGATGCCAAGCCTGATGACTTAAATTCTAACCCCAAGACCCACATGGTGGAAAAGAGAACCAATTCCACAAGTTGTCTTCTCATGTCCACATAAGCATTTTGGCACAAGGGCCATCCCACTCCATATACAACATTCAGATAGATAGATAGATAGATAGATAGATAGATAGATAGATACATACATACATACATACATACATACATACATAGGTCATCCTCACCCCCTATATATCATATAATATTCATATATATACATGTATATGGATTGATAAATGTAATTTTTAAAAGTCAACGAAGTGAGGAAAGACAGAAATTCTCTATCCTTTGATCAGGGGTTGGAGAGATCTGTCAGAGTAGACATGATACGCAAGCAAGAATATTTTGCAAAGGTCCAACCTACAGATCAATTGTTGGGTAACTATTTCTCTACTTACAGTGTTGTGCCTTCATGAAGAGAAATAGGCCACTGGATGCTCACTAACATTCTCCCAGCATCACTGGTCTTTGGGGGTTTAAAACTTTATACAGGCACTTCACACGCTAGCAAATGAAGGTGCATCCCACCACCAGCCAGCTAGCAAGACAGAGTGTGAGGGTCCATGGTGATTGAGGGGTAACATGGTAGTCGCTATTCAAATAATAATAATAATAATAAAACTGCCCATGCTTTTTAACCAGCTGTCTGCACTTTGGAGTGTTCTTTGGAGACACTGTAAAAATAAAGCTTACGTATATGCTTCAATGTTGCAGCAGCAAAACCTAGCAAGGGCTGACTGGCAGTGCTGTGGAGGGAAATGGCTGCCTGAAAGCTGTTCAAAGAGAAGTCTATTGCTCTGCTTCGAACTACAGCTCAGATCTACAGCCTTTGACCAGGAAAATGCAGAATACAACCTTTTCTGTTGTTGTTGTTCCTTCTTGATAAAAGAAAATGTAGGCTTCTGTATGCATAAGTATATGAATAAGGAGGAACTGCAGAGGGGCATGCAAAACAGTCACATCAAAGAAGACTGATTTTAAAGATGTTCACATCTCGTTACTCACTTATAAAATAAGCAGGCATTGCGGCTATGTTTTAAAGCAAATATATTTTATTTAATTTCATGTAACGAGCAGGCATGTTAAGATATATTTCTACCTAATCACACCATTTACATAATAAAATTTAAACATGTATTGAAATTATATTAAAACATATTTAATGTTTAAAATTACACACAGAAGATATTTTAAGCTGCATACTAAATTCTTAGTACAGAAGTAGGTACTGTTTGTATATTTAATAAGTTATATGTGCATGCTGTGTGTATGTATTTACATATTTATAATCACAGAATAGATCATATATTAGCTACTACATTGTAGACATTATGCTTTACACATATAATTACCATCAAAAGACATGTGCTAGAATGCTCCAATCAGTCATGTCTGTAAGAGCTGCAAAGAAAAAACAAGACAAAGTTTCCTTGTAATATATTTTATCTAGAAGTTTTGGCAATATTTTTGCAATGTAAAGCTATACAATAAAAAGAATAGGCATTTCACATGTTCATGTATCACACACACACGCACATATGTTATATACACAGAGATACACACATACACCACACACACACACACACACACATATACACATTACACACAGAGAAGCACATACATATCCCACATACAGAGAGAGACACACACACATATATACACATTACATACACACACACACACACACACACACACACACACACACACACACACACACATATATATATATATATATATACTTACACACAGAGACTCACACATATAACACACACACAATGTTGAGCAAAAAAGCTGACATCAGAGAGTTAAGTGCTCAAAACAAGAATGAACCTGCCCTTAGCAAGGACAGTAGCACTTGAGAAGGGTCTAAGAGGGAACCTTGAAGAGAGCACTGCTCTCGTTTTGGACTGATTGCTCACTAGCTGGGCTATTCAGTTTGTGAAAACTCCAACCATCCATATTTAGGTTTAAATGATTTATTTTATGTGTGCAAGTGTGTGCCCGAGTGTTTGCATGTGCACCCACACATGTCTATGCCTGTGGAGATCAGGAGAGGGTGTCAGATGTCCTGAAAATGGAGTTACAGGAAGTTGTGAGTCACCTCGTGCGTGTGTTCACTGGGAACCAAACGTCACCTGCAGAAACAGGAAGTGCTCTTAACCACTGGGTCATTTCTCCAGCGTCACGTGCAGATTTGGAACCGCAAACCAGTGATATTTGAAAGCACTCACTGTAAACAGAATGCACAGAGATGACCATTAGATGGCTCATTGGTGTCTGCTTCCCTGGAGGACACTCTTTCCCTCGCTCTCAGCATCCCTTAGCTGCCTGTAGTTCTTTGCATAGATCTGGGGCCTCGTGGGCTTTCTCCCTCCACTCTGGCATGTCTAAGTGGTCGTCCTTGAAAACATACATATGTGTAGCATTATACGGACTCTGTAAAAAGAGGCTATAAATCTGAAAAAGTTCAAGGAGAGATATACGGGAGAGCTTAGAGGGAGGGAAGGGAGGAGAGGAAAGTGATGGAACTGTATTACAATCTCAAAAAGTAAAAGAAAATTGGCCTTTAAAAAGGGCCTTCACAGGTACCTGTCTTTCCCAGTAGAAGGTGGTTCATGGTCTCCCCTGCTTCTGAGCCCTCCTTTCTTCTTGTGTTGCAGATATCACAGGTTCACAGGAGAGTTGGGATAAAATGGAGAAGGAAATCCTGGACCACTTTCCCAAAGAGATTCAGGAGATCTACGGCCAGGACTATGTCCATGCACAGAAGCTCACACTCCCGGTCATGCAAGAGAAGTCCAGCCAAGACATCAGTCCTGTGCTGTGGGATATCCAGCATGCCATTTCTGCCAGGAACCCCTCTGCCTTTTATTCCCCAGGGAGAATGGCTTACCTGTGGATCTGCTTTGCAGCCTATTCCCCCACCAGCTTATTGGACTATCTTATAAAAAGAATTTTTCATCCAGGACAGTTGCCAAGAGCTTTAAGGACAGCACGTTAGAAGAACAGGGCCCCAGTGGGGTAGGGCATGTCACATTCTTAAGATGAAAGGGAAACCTCTTATTAAACTAACTTTCTACCTCAGATTCTTATTTTGAAACGTGTTGGCTCCCCGTGACTTAGTGGGAAGAGGACTGGTGGGTAGCAGGGAGTACCACAGAGAGCCCGACTAAGACTTTGTATCACCAGAGGCACCTACTAGAGACAGGCTTTCCTCTTACACGCTGCACACTTGGTTCTAGACCACTTCAGGACAGTTACTATAATGACAGACCAAGCCTCAGGAAGTTTTCCCTTTCCCAGCATAAATATACATTTGAATATATGTCTATATTTATAAGTATATATAAATATATATACATATATACATATTTGCATACATATATGTGTATATATACATATATGTGTGTGTGTTTATATCATACTGAATTCTATTAAGTATGTATTAGCATTATGTGTCAACAAATCAAAGTAATCTACCCAACTAGATCATTCATTTCTTCTTGCTCAAAGATGCTGACAGCTACTCCAGTCCTTAGCAAATGTAACTTTTCTAGTGCTGGCTAGTTTTGTCATGTGCCACTGGCCACTGGTCAGGGTAGATGGTGACTTAAAGTTGGGATGGCAGTGGCAGTTCATTTTTATTTATTTTTACTTTGAGATAGGTCTCGTGTGTAGCCCTTGCTGGCCTTAGAAATCACTATGTAGTCAAGAAGACAAGAATGGCTTCAAACTCATTATCCTTTTGTCGGTATCTCTCACATGTAACCACCATGCCCTGCTTGAAATTTGTGTGTGTGTGTGTGTGTGTGTGTGTGTGTGTGAAAGAGAGAGAGAGAGAAAGAGAGAGAGAGAGAGAGACAGAGACAGAGACAGAGACAGAGAGAGGAAGAGACAGAGACACAGAGACAGAGAGGAGAGACAGACAGACAGATAGAGCATATGTACATAGGTACATGGTGACTAGAAGAACATACCCAGTGTCCTACTGTAACACTCTGCCTTATTCCCTTGAGAAAGGTCTCTCCGTGAACCTGGAGCTTGAGGTCACTGCAGTCATTTTATGAGGACTCTAGGTCCTGAACTCATATCCTCACACTTGTGCAGAGAGCACTGTCGGCCACGGAGGTATCTCTTTAGCTCCTGCCATCTAGCAGAATAAAACAATGGGGGTGTTTGTGCCAAGGTTTCCCTCTGCTTTCCGTGGTAGAGCTCTCTGCAACATGTGTTATTGTTTGACATTTTACTCATTGGAAAACTGCTCTCCAAATTGGAGTCTATCCTGCCCATCTCTGTTGCTGTGTTCCTCTATTCTTCACCATTTCACTGTAGACACAGCATCCTCATCAGGAGGAAGTGCTGTTGAGAGAAGCCACTTCTGTTTATCCACAGAAAGCAAATTCTTACTGGGTATAAATGTTTACCATCTGAGAGCAGTGACTCCATGGGGTCTTCAGAATCCTCTCCTAACCAAGCCTTCTTGCTATTCTGCCATGTCTTTAGTAACTTCCCTCAGTGAGTCTCAGATAGCTCAGTCATCAACGGGAGTCAGCTCCTCATAGCTCCTCTCCATGCTCCCTTGACCTCTTTGCTTGAATCACAAATGTTCTCAAGGAAATCTAGAACGGTAACTCCTTCCCAGAACGTTCTAGGGAACCCCCATTTATAGCAGTTGTAGCCTCGAGGGATATATTCTTATTTTGAGATAGAGTCTTGTTATGTTATCCAGACTGGTTTGCAACTCCAAAGCTCATGTGATCTATCCTCTTGCCTCTGACTGCCAAGTAGCTGGGACTATGGCTAGCAACCACTGGGCCTTTTCCTAAAATGTACTCGTTAACCGACAACTCCCATCTCAAAATTACTCAGAATTACTCCTTAATCTAGGAACTGAAGGATGCATGGTGTGTTGGCATCAAAACGACTTAATCTCTTTGCAGAACTGTATGGGCCTCTAAGGTGACCAGGCACAAGTCAGAGAGCAGTAACATCTTGAAAAAAAACAAACAAACAAACTTCTACTCACCATAAATAGACATTTTTTTTTCTCATTCCCACAGTAGGCCTTCAAATTTCAGCCAGTCACTCAAGGTCTGCACGTTGGGATCTGAGCTGACTGGATATTGGTACAAATGGCCCTGTGTCTACATACTTAGGTACTCTGTCCTAGATCATCTGGCGGCTTATTTATCATATTTCAAGATGTAGAGACAACTGAAGGGAGAATTTGAGCTACTACCTTGGGAAGACCAGCAAGCTCCTCATGGCTTTGTGACCTGTTCTTTCCAGGACCCATGTGAGCGAGGTGCTCCAGCTATGGGGAAATTCCCTGGGAGATTGACAGAGAGATTTTTCTTTAGTTACAGTCTTTGTTCCTCCTCTTCTTTTAATAACAGGCTGTGTCATTGCTGGGCATAACTAACTTCTCTGTTTGGCAATACTCTGCGCTCTCCTCCCTGGTGGCCTGAGGCAAGCGACAAGAAGGCTCTAAGTCAAAACATTCTAGGTTTTGGCCTGGTTATGTTTTTGTTTTTTGTTTTATTTTTATTTATTTTTTGCTAATATTTAAATGCTTGGCTAAAAAAATTTCATCAATGAACTTATGATGTAATAATCTTGAATTTTTTTTCTTAAAACTTGTATTGCATTATGATGAGATAATCTTGAATCTTGAATGCTTGTAGTGAAAAGAAAAATGGGCCTGACAAGAAAATAAAAGGGGTGGCCAATAAATGCTGCTGCACTGTTAATGTTGGATGAACATGTGCACACATGTGCATACACACACACACACACACACACACACACACACACACACACACATGTATGAAAATAGAGGTATAGGGCTGCCCAGCATCATCTTTACTGCCCTGTTTGAAGGTCATGACCTAGGTGTGAGATGGATAGATCCTGTCTTCACATCCATTCTGGTAGTCTGTGCCTTTTTACTGGGAATTGAGACAAGTGATATTGAGACACATCAATGGCCAGCGATTGTTGATTCCTCTTATTTTGTTGTTGTTGTTGGGGGTGGTGTTGTAGTGCTTTGTGTGTGTGTGTGTGTATGTGTCTCTTCTTTTGGGTTGGCTGGTGTGAGATTATTTATTTCCTATGTTTTCAGGTATGTAGTTAACTTCCTTGGGTTGGAGTTTTTTTTGTAGTTCCTTCTGCAAGGCTAGATTTGTGGGATAGATATTGTTTAAGTTTGACTTTATCACGGAATATCTTATTTTCTCCATCTATGGTGATTAAAAGTTTTGCTGGGTATGGCAGTCTATGCTGGCATCTGTGGTCTCTTAAGAGTATGCCACACATGTGTCCAAGCCCCTCTGGCATTTGAAATCTCCATTGAGAAGTCAGGCATAATTCTAATAGATCTGCCTTTAAATGTTAGTTGGTATTTCTCCCTTGCAACTCTTAATATTCATTCTTTGTTCTGAATTTTAGTGTTTTGATTATTATATGATGAGGGGCCTTTCATATTTGGTTCAATATATTTGATGTTCTGTGTGCTTTGTGTATCTTTATAGGCATCTCCTTCTTTAGGTTAAGAAAATTTTCTTCTATAATTTTTTTGAAAATATTTTCTGGACCTCTGAGCTGGGAACTTCTCCTTCTATTCCAATATTCTTAGGTTTAGTCTTTTCATAGTATCCCAGATTTCCTGGATTTTTCGTGTCAGGAATCTTTTAGATTTAACATTTTCTTTGACTGATGCATTTGTTTCTTTGATCATACTGTCGGTGCCTGAGATTCTCTCTTCCAATTTCTTGTACCCTGTTGGTGAAGCTTGCCTCTGTACTTCCTGTTCAGCTCCTAAGTTTTTTATTTCCAGGACTCTCTCAGTTTGTGTTTTCCTTATTGTTTGTTCCCATTTGCAGGTATTGAGCCTGATATACTTTATCTCCAATGGTGTGTGTTTTCCTGGCTTTCTTTAAGGGAATCTATTCATTTCCTCTTTGAAGACCTGTGTCCTCTTCATAGAGTTGGTTTTAAGGTCTTTGTCTTGTGCTTCAGCTGTGCTGGAATATTCAGGGCCTGTGGTGGTAGAATAGCGGAGCTCTAGAGGAGCCATTGTTGTCCTGTACGTCATTGATA
This sequence comes from Mastomys coucha, assembly GCF_008632895.1. Taxonomy (NCBI): domain Eukaryota; kingdom Metazoa; phylum Chordata; class Mammalia; order Rodentia; family Muridae; genus Mastomys; species Mastomys coucha. The sequence goes on from NW_022196905.1 coordinate 256,164,363, forward strand.
ATGTTCTTAATCTGGTGCCCAGGCATCTGGGTTTGGGGTAATTGCAGATTTCGGTGCTTATGCCTGGGCTTGTCTTTGTTGTGTGTGTGTTTTGTTCCTCGGTTTCTGTTTCCTGTCTGGATTTTCAGAGAGTACAATAGCTTTGTGTTCCCTTTTTTATTGACCTGCTCTGCTGGTCACTGGGAAGGCCTGCTGGTGTTGGAGCCTGGGATGCAGACATCAGTGAGGAAGGGAGGCCAGGTGGGGACTGCTCTGAGATGTGGGGGTGGGGTGGGGTGGGGGTAGGAGGGATGGAGAAGTTGGAAGGGGTGGGGGGTGGCAGAGGAGGAGGCCATGGGGTTGCTGTTCTGTTGCAGTGCTAGAGAGGACCCTGAGGGACTGGGTCTGGGAGAACAGAGAGAACACATAGCGATTTCAAAAGTCCGTTTCTAAATCTCAGACTTTAACCTTCATAAACTCTCAGGGTAAACAGCTCCAAGAAAGATACGTTTCCTGAAAGATATAGTCCTGAGAGTGAGGGAAGGTGAATTTCCCCTTGTATGTCTTCGGTCCTAGCAGCCTCTTCCCTCCTGTCCCCTCGCCTCTTCTCCCTTTCTCTCCCCTTCCCTTTCTTCTCTTTGCTCCTCTATCTGTTCCCTCCCCTCCTCTTCTTTCTCCTCCCCCGCTCCACCCTTCCCCCCGCCATCCCCCCCTGCCATGACCTCCCATGTTGGGATACAGTGTAGTGGGGCCATAGGCAGACCCTAGATTCTTTTCGCCATCTACTTGTTTTTATTGGGAGAATAACTCTATAATAAGCTCTCAGGTCGCCTCCCCTGCAAAGAAGACTGGGTGGGCATGTCATACTAGACTGAAGCTTGATCTAAGCAGGCTGGAGAACGGGAAGGGAGTGGAGGTTTGAGGGAGCCTCAGGAAGGCTCTTAGGGGGATGTAGACACAGAACTGAGAGGCCCCTACAGGTTTTCCTCACTGAGGTCAGAGTGCCTCTCTCCCCGACTCTGACACTCACTGAGCTTTGTTGTTGTAAAGTGTTTTGAATCCCGGTTGCCAATCCTCCAAGTAGGATTGGTGGCAAATGAGCAGAGCAGCATGGTGTAGACACTGTGGCGCTAAACAACGTTGTGAACCAAGGTGTCCCCTGCAAACGCCTACGCTGAAGTCAAACCTTCAACGAGAAGGTAAAGAGGTGGGACCTTCAGCAGGTGAGGTAGCGCGCATGCTCCCCACCATTCTCTGCCTGCAAAGGTGAAGAAACCGACAAACACCCACACAACAGGAAGCAGGGCCTGGCTACTGGACTTTGGACTTCCCCGCCTCCAGAACGGGGAGAAATAAAGTATTGTTTAAGCTTCCCACCTGTGATTTGTCATAGCAGTTGAAAAATGACTAAGACCTATAGATTTGGGTTCTAATCCGGGATCTGTAGATCAAAAGGGGGGCGGGGTGGATGGTCTTAAGCAAGTTCTTAGGGTACTTAAACACCTACAGACACAGGGACAACAAGTGATAATCTCCTTGAATCCTCCCATGGATTAAGAGCGAAGGCGTTAGCCAGCACCCTCATGCAATAGAAGCTCAATGAAAGTGGGAGTGAAGCCAGCTCTTTCCTTCTGCCCTGTATCCGACTAAGGAGTCACCCAGTGGAGTCCTTTCTAGGCTGAGGTGGCATAGAGGGAAGAGCACCAGCCAGAACTTCAGGATCTCCTTGATCCAAAATAGCAGTTGTGGTTGTGATTGGCCCAGGCTCCTCTAGGACTGGCTAGTAGTTTTCATCTGCTGCTCATTGGCTAATACTTCCCCCCACAGTGCACTGAGAACTTTGTCATAAATACACGGGGAAATTCATACCTGTGACCCCTGACAGAAGTCCCCATCACTTCTCTCTCTCTCTCTTTTTCCCCCCTATATGGACAAACAAGGAACTTGACAGGTCTTCTCCTGTTTAAATCTCTTCTGTCTTTTGTCTGGAGACTGAACTCACAGTGGTCCTCCCTCCTCAACCTCCTGAGGTTTTGCTTTAAAGGCAGCAAGGACTTCTGACTTAGATACTCGAATTGTAGTGCCAGGGAAGAGTTGTGATCCCCGCCCCCCAAAACAGGCAGGAGCCGATCTGATGCAACTTACAGCAGGGTCCTTATTCTTCTCAAGCTAGCTCTGGCCTCCCCAACCCACCACAGTTACACAGGACAGTTTTGGGGAGAGGGAGCCCCGAATATCTACTGGGGCAAGGCTTTATAGTAAACAGCAAGTGAAAGCTAAGCGTGCAAGCATCTGATTGGAAAGCTACTGTGGCCTTTAACTTAATTGGCTGGTGCTGGGAGTCATATCATGAACTTAATTTCTGCTTCCCTCTGTATTGGTGGTCGTTAGGCAGGGGTGGGTTGTAACCCGGAGGTGCAGGTTTGTTGGGTGAATAACCTGGAGACACTGACCTTGTTGAGGGAGTAACCTGGATATGCTGGCTGGTCTTGTTGGGGATTAGCCTAGAGGCTGGAGCTAGGCTCTGGATTTGTTGGAGGGCAACTTGGGAACTAATGCTGGGTACCAGCCTGAGTTCAAACTTAGGTCAGGTTCTCTAAAATGGAGTCTGAACTTAAAAGATTTGGCCTCTCAGAATCTCCCACTCGGTCTCCCCCACCCCCACCCCCCTGCTTTGTTTATTTTGCAGTTCTAAGGATTAAGCTCGGGGACTTGCATGTGCTAGACCAGCATCCCGCCACTGAACAGCATCCTCATCCCTGTGGTAGGAATTCTGCCAAGCAGTTCAATTGCATTTAGCAAATCTATCCTTACAGCAGTCACACGGAGTGGTTGTCGTTATCAGCTCCACATTTAGATAAGACGTAGGGTGTAGAAAGCTAATTTACCCCGAGTCATATGTTCACTGTGTAGTACAGTGGCGCTGTTGAGATATTCAGTGTCAGATTGTAAAAGGATTTATAGTGTGCTGCTTAACTTCTCTGAGGAGCCAGCCTCCTGGGGTTGGCATAGTTCTGACATGGATGAGTTATGAGGTCCAGAGGATGTTACCTGTTTTTTTTTTTCCTCAGCACTTATCCGTGAAGCGTGTGTGTGTGTGTGTGTGTGTGTGTGTGTGCATGCACACATATGTGAGATCATTAATGGTGCTTATCTCGAGGCAAACTTATAATGTCAAATAACTTAAGGCTCTCTTAAGTACTTAGGACTTACCTGAGATAGTAGAGTACATCATCAAATAGTAGTATACATCGAGCCCCTCACATATAGACACAAAATAACCTCTGGTTTTTATCATTCCATATAGCTAATTATGGGAGGGACATAAAAGTTGCTGAGCTGTGGAGAAGGTTCCAGACTTCTTTGGGCTGTTTTGGGGGGTGGTACCTTATTTCCTGATAAGGTGTTGGTGGGGTTCCACAGGGTCACCAAGCTTCCTCTGAGTTTGAAAGGCAACATGCTCACTTGCTCTTTCTCACTAGTAGGCAAGCAGGTGATCCCAGCAGACCACTGATAACACACAGGCATCTCTACCTACCAGGATGGCTACCTAGCAGGCAGAGAACCTGGAATGAGCTGCAGCTTTTGAGCCTCCATAGGTCCTACTCTCAGGCCTTTCTTTTCTCTAGACTGAAGGCCTGAGAGGGGAGAGCTGTGACTTTTACTCCCCTTGCTTCAATGGTGTCAGGGGCAGAATTGACTTTCTGAAAATGCTAAGACCTTGTATAAACACACAGTACTTGTACATCCATGTATTATTGAACTCACAGATGAAAGAGCCAGGGGAATGACAAGGTGGGCTCAGAGAGGACAGGAACAATTGGCATGCAAGATATAATGCTTTCCAATAAAAGGAATGCTAAAGGGGCTGGAGAGATGACTCAGCAGCTAAGAGGACTGCTCTTCCAGAAGTCCTGAGTTCAATTCCCAGCAACCCCATGGTGGCTCACAACCCTCTGTAATGGGATATGATGCCCTCTTCTGGTGTGTCTGAAGACAGCTACAGTATAGTTGTCATATCTATAAAATAAATAAATAAAATCTTTAAAAAAAAAGCATGCTATAACTGGGGCAGTAAGCTAAAGGCTACAGAATTAGTCATGTTCACAGGGAATGTCACTGAAGATCTTTGGGGCTGTATTCTCTGTTTCTACTAGAAAGACCTGTACCCACTGGGTTAAAAAACAACTATGCTCTCTGTTTTCTCCAATTCAATGCCTCCCTTGACAGAGCTGGGCCATTTGTAAGTTGCAATGGGCAAAAAGCCACGGTCCTTTCATGTTTTTTTTTTTTAGACATTGTCAGAGCATGTTAAAATACCACAAGTGTATATATATATATATATATATATATATATATATATATATTTACATTTGATCCACATTCTGGATGATTGTTTTTGTAGTGACAATTATTAAGGTTGGGGCTACTGAGCAAATTCTTCCACCAAGCAGAGATAGGACCTAAGCTTGCTCTCAGAACCCTTTAACTCCACATAGCTTCTTCGGGTCGATGTGAACCTGTGTAGGAGACGTAACTAATCTGCCCTTTGGCCCTTGGCAACAGCAGGGAGATAGGTTGGAGCACCAGGCAGCTTCTCCCATGACTGACTCATGACACAGTTCCTCTAACTCACTCAAGGTGCCCTCCAGCTGAGCCATGAGGAAACTCTGAAGAATCATGACCTCTCAAGGAAGGGAGGCAGCCAAAGGCTGTGGCCATGGTTCCAGCATGGATGGACGCCACTTGCTTTCCCAAGTCCCGGTTTCAGAGGACAAGCTTCAGGGCTCAGAGCTCTCTACCTCACATAATGGGTATAGAAGCACAGGTATAGATGGTTCCATATTAAGTGGAAGAGGTGCTAGGAAGCAGATGGAGATGCCTTCTTAGCCAAGCCAGCTGTCAGCGACCTACTGAGACCAAACGGTCTGCCACACTGTCAATAGATAAGTTATAGCCTAGAGAAATGGGAAAATTTAGAAGTCAGGAGGGGAAGAACCATCTCTTGCCTTGTCCTAAGCCATGAGCTAGACACACTGTGCGCTAGGTTTCATTATAGTGTATGGGCAGCTGTCAGAAAGTCTCTTTCCCAGAAGGCCTCTGGGCACTACACATACAACACATTTCCCATATAGGCGAGGCCATCTGCAGGAAGGGAGAAACGGCTGCAGGGTGACAATGCCCTCCATGGAAATGCTCTTGCTCATAGTTACCCAGTGTTCAAGTTGTCAAGATTTCTTGTTTGGAAATTATACTCGACATTCATATTCCCTTAGAAAATTGGGAGGAAGATGGCTCATTAGCGTTTCAAATAATCTAAAAGAACAGTAATTCTGTCCCATCACAGGCCTTTCTTTCTTGTCCTTGGTAAAGTGATGAAAAGGGACATGACGTTCCCCTTCTCGGGACAGCTGTGAATGGAGAGTTGAAGAAAATTGTGAGGAGACAGAGGGTAGGGGTGAGGCTGCTAATGCACAGTGTTGTGCCATCACGTGTGCCGGGAGGGGGGGTGGCGGTGTCTCAACCCTTCTCTTCATGGCCAGTGTTTGCTTTCCGTCACTGGGGATCTAATATCTGAGATGAGACACTGCCACTGAGTCAGACCACAGATTGACCTCACAGAGTGAGAAGCTGCAGGAGTGGAGAGGGGGACCCAAACAAAAGAGACAGGCTGGCATTCCCAGAACACAGGACACAGAAACAGTCGGCCCTCTGTATGTGTGGGTCCGGCCATCCGTGGCTGAAAATATCCAGGAAAAAGCTTCTTCTATATTAAATATGTAGACCATTTCCTTGCGGCCATTACCTAATGGTACAGTGTAACTTCTGTGGCCATAGCATCCCTATGGCTGGAGGTATTCTTACTCAGCTAGACACAGTGAGGGCTGCAGTGGAGAGTGTGTGCGCGTGGCACACAGACTAAATAAACAAGCAAGCAAGCAAACGAGGTGCTGGAGCATTGTTGTTACCTATGGGAGCTTAGAACCAACACTCCACACGGGAAGGGAGACAACGGTAGGCTCTTAGGAATTAATAACCACGGGCTGGAGAGCTGGCTCAGTGGTTAAGAGCACTGCCTGCTCTTCCAGAGTTCCTGGGTTCAATTCCCAGCAACCACATGGTGCCTCACAACCATCTGTAATGGGATCCGATGCCCTTTCTGGTGTGACTGAAGAGAGCAATGGTGTACTTATATATATCTAAACTAAATAAATCTTAAAAAAAAAAAAGAATTAATAACGACCAAGCCAGTTAAAATTGGAGGATGTCAGTAGGAGAAACAAATTAAAAAAAAAAAAAAAAGAAGAAGATATAGTCTATAAACGCCAATTATGGAAAGTTGCTACATGGTTTGGGTCTTGCTACTCCCCACAGGTTCATATGTTTAAAAGCTTGCCGGCTTGGTGCTATGGAAGGGTAGAGGAAACTCTATGACATGTGCTCTAATAAATGGAGCCTACACATCACTCCTCCAAGGCTCAGGGAACACCGTGGGAAAGGATATGGAGAGAGTCTAAGAGCCAGAAGTCAGTAACAGGAGCTGAGAGAGACAATGTCTCCAGGATAGAACCACTAAGCTTCTGGACTATGAGCAGCCACAGTTGACCATGTGGCTGATGTACACGAGATCAAGCCAGGCAACATGGGAGCAGAGCAGTGGGAGGGGCTCATGAACTCTCATCCCTAGCTGAAGAGTTTTTGACAGTTCATGGCTACAGAGGAAGGGTGAACCTGTTCTCTTTAAGGGTGTGGCCATGCTTCCGTGGGCAGCCTACCACTTCTGGAGATGTGGGCAGCACAAATTGCACTGGGTGACTTATAAAAATAAGAGGACATAAGGTTGGGAGGGAGATAGTTCTGGGAGGGGTGAGTGGGAGGAGTGGTGTGTGAATAAGACCGAAATATATTGCATGTGTGTATGACCTTCTCAGAGAACCAAAAAATATTATATTATAAAAAGAAGTTTGCCCTAGTGGTAGGCCTCGGGCCAACAGGATAAGCCCCTAAGGTTTGTGTGTGTGTGTACTGTAAGAGGCACACTCCCACCCTCTCTCTTTCTTCCCAGTTATGGGGCTGCTGGTTTTGCCCTGACAGATACCCCTACTGTGTGTTGCTCATCTTGGGCCCAAAGCAATAAGGCCAACTGCTTACTGATCGGAAGCCCCCAGACTATGAACCCAAACAATAACTTCTTTTTTATAAGTTGATCGTCTCAGGTATTTGTTATAGTCCAGGAAAAGATGACCAACATAGTTGGTACAGGTATTCCAGAGCCAGGCAGAGTCAGCCCTGTGGCTGGAGACACTGTTTCATAATTTCGTTATTGAGTTCATATATTTTATATCCCACACAGCCTGATAAGAATGTAAAAGTGTTTGTTCTGGGACTCCTGGCTGCCCCTCTGTTTCAGTCTGATCAGGGCACACATGCCAGATCAGGACCTGGCTGTTTCCTTAGCCCATTTGGCCCCCAAACAGGAAGGAACCAAGTTTTGATTCCCCACAACATTGCCGGCTCCTTCTACCACACAAGTGTTTATTTTGAGACAGAGCTTTGCTATGTAGCCCAGGCTGGCCTCGAACTTGCTATCCTCCTGCCTCAGCATCCTGACTGCTGGGGTTTCAGTGCGAACCATCACACTCAGATCGACAAGTTTCTGTCTGTCCTCTTCCTTTCTTTTTTTCCTTTCTTTTTCTTTTCTTTTTCTTTCTCTCTTTCTTTCTTTCTTTCTTTCTTTCTTTCTTTCTTTTTTTTTTTTGATGCACACTTAACTGCCCCCACTCACTTGCCCTCAATGGGATGCTCTGTGGAGCAATGCAGTAGTTTGCTCTTGTTTTTTTTTTGTGTTTGTTTGTTTGTTTTGTCTTTTCCTTTCTTTTGCTCTGCCTACGAGTTACTTTATTTTAAATTGTGTAGGTATGTATAAGTATGTGAGTGTAGATACGCACAGTGGCCACAAGAGGGCATGAGATCCCGTGGATCTTGAGTTGCAAGCAGTGGTGAGCAGCCAGGCACCAAAACAGACCCTCTGCAAAATCAGTAGTACCTGTTCTTAAGCGCTGAGCTATTGCTGAATTTCCCAACAAGTTTTTCTTGCACATTTACTTTGCGTGAACTAAGAGCAGGAACTCTATGAGCCCAGTAACCAGTGGCTCCTCATTTTAGCTGTTTCAAACCAGCAAGACGATGGGGGAGGACCAGATCTCTGGTATATATTCCAGCTACCAACCCAGCCACCACTGGTGCTTCTGAAATGGACAGGAAACCCTTGCACTGGCCAGGACCTATAAGAGAGCTAACAGGTCTCCACAAATGACCGCGACCTTTCAGGAGGCCAGAGAGGCTCTCACTCAGACATCCTCTCTGCCTAGACATACTAGAAGTCCCTACAGCCAGAATCTGAGGAAGTGAGGTTCCATTCAGCTCACACTAGGATTTTAGCACAAGGTCTGCAGGCGCTAGACCACAAGGAGGAGCCAGTGTTCTTGGCTGAGGCAATGAGCAGCAGGGTCAGGATCTGGTTTTGAAGTACCAGAGTGCCGACTTCATGCAGACAGCCATGTGAGAGAAAGTGAGGGTGGGCCTGACCAAAGCTGAGGGAGGGTTGGGACTTATGGGACGGAGGCTGTGGCTGATTTCACAGTATTTCACTGAGCATCACGTGATGGGCATCCTTGAATGCCAGCTCATTCCTTTCTTTGCTATAAAGAGACACCTGTTCAGTGAGATGACTCTGCTCTGGCCGTCTAGGTCTCTGAGTTTCTGTCTGTCTCAGGGACTCCAAATCCAGTCAAATCCAGAGTTCCTCCCTGTCCTTCCCACGATCCAATGCAGCCCCAGGCCTCTGTAGTTCCTATTAGAAATTGTAAAAGGGGGTCCACTTGAGGGCACAGTTCCAAGGATGCTGGGCTTGGTAAGGAGTTTAGATTGGATTTCAGGCTCTTTTCTGCCTTAGCGAAGAGAGACTGAATGTAGGGGAGGAGCTGGATTATAAAGCAGGAAGATGAGGGGATGTGGCTGCCTAACATCGAACCTGTGTGTATATGTGTATGTGTGGTCATGTCCACCATCTGAGTGCACCAGAAAAAGGTGTTAGATCCCCTGGAGCTAGAGTTACAGGCAGTTGTGATTCTCCTGATGAGGGTGCTGGGAACTGAACTCTGGTCTTCAGCAATAACAGCAAGCACTCAACTGCCAAGCCCTCTCTTAGGCCCATGAGCATCATATCCTTTAAAGGTAAAGGCTTAATAATACAGAATGCTAAAGGGCTGGGGTGAGCTGGCTGTTACATGTTGGTCACAATAGTAAACACATGACCAATAGCTCTAGCCCATCAGGGCAATGCAGATCTCCAAGCATTTTCATTTCCTGCAACCAGTATGCCTAAAGTAAATGAGGCTGCTGATCCAAGTGTTCTTGGAGGGTACAGGGCAACATGGATGATCAGACCTTGATGATGGCATGCTAGGGTTTCCATATGTCTGCGGAACACCATAGGCTGGGCGGATGTAAGAGCAGAAATATGTCTGCTTGGGTATAGAGGCTGCAAGACCAAGGCAAAGGAGTCAACAGGGTTGTTTTCTTCTATGATCATTCTTGTTCAGTTAAAAAATATTATTATATATGCTTAGTGTGTATGTGTGTGTGTGTGTGTGTGTGTGTGTGTGTGTGTGTGTGTATGTGTGTGTACTTGCAGGAGCATGTGGGCCCCGGAACATGTATAAAAGTCAGAGGATAGCTTTCAGGTTCTCTCTTTCCACCATGCAGTTCCCAGGGATCATACTCGGGTGGCCAGGCTTGGCATCAAGCACCTTTACCCACTGAGCCACCCCTCTGGTGCTCCCGTTTCCTTTTTCATTTCTGGTGGCTGGATCCCGGGCCTTGGGCGGCTAGGCAAATGTTCTGTCGCTGCACCACCTCCCCAGCCCATCTCACCAATACAGGGTAGAAACTTTTAGGTGGCTATTTTCTACCTCGGTCTCACCTGGCCCTTCCTCTGTGTTCAGCTGTCCTTTCTTCAAGTCATGACACCACTCGTGCAGGGTTGGTACCTATCCTGCTAACCTTAGTGCTTTCTACAGAGACAGTGCCGTAAGAAGGCGTCACATTCCAAGGGGCTGCTGACTGCTCTTTGGCATATGGGGCACCAATGAGCAACTCTCACAGGTGGCTACCGAAGCTGAAAAGGACCACGGTTTAAACAGTAGCTCTACTTTTAGGTGTATGCTCAAGAAGAATGCACACCTATGGGTGCCTAAGATATTCTACGATAGTCACAGTGACAGGGACGTGACTTTACTCTGACAACTCAAATGCCCATGTACAGGCCTGGGAATACTCTACAGCAAGGCAAAGGAATCAGTGGAGGTCTTGCAAAGCAGAACACACAGGAATTACATCAAGGCAACCTTGAATGAAAGGAGTAAGTTCCCCAAAGGCGAAATGGTATAGAGGGAGATGTGGATCAAGGGCAGGTAGCAGCTCTATGAAGACTAAAAACAGAAAAAAAGGGGGGGGGAGGGAGAGGGGCACTTATGTGACACCTCAGACTACTTAGCTTGGTGCATCATGGGACTAGAACTGCAGAGTGGACTGTGGAAGATAGGGAGGAAGAGAGTAGAGGCTTGTGTGAAATAGGCAAGGGTCAGATGATGAAAGGCTTGAAAGTCATGTCATGGAGTCAGACAATGCAAGAGTGTTGTTCTTCTTGAGGTTCAAACCCCAGGCTTTGCATGTGATATGCACAGCTCTACTGAGCTGTGTCCTCAGGCCAGTCAGGAGAGGACAGATTCAAGAGACCTCAGAAGAAGGAAACAGAACATTCAACCTCAGCCTCAGCTGCTGGGGTAGAATCATCTCTCACTAGCCACAAGAGTCCCAGGACCTCGATCGAGAATAAACTCCGTTAGCTAAAGCCTGCCAAATGCAGTGTAACAAACAGTGCCACAGTTTAGCAGCTTAAACTTGTTGTGGGGAGTGTTTTGGCAGGGAGGGGATATTTAGTCACCAAACCATTTGAGATGGAGAGTAGAAAGTTTGTTGTGTCAGCTGGATGCACGCAGGATCACTCCCTAATGGCGTCAGCCAGGGTCTCAGGCTCAATAGGTGGGAAGGTGGAAGTGAGCAGGAAAAACAAGTACAGGGGTGTATATGTGGCAGTAGGTGGCTGGGCAAAGTTAGAATTTCATTACCTCACCTTTCCAAACATCTCCAGTTCTGGAGATCCTGTAAGTGGAGCAGAGAACTGTCTGAGGACTAGGGAATTTCCATTTTTTTGTTTGTTTGTTTGTTTTGAGACAGGGTTTCTCTGTATAGCCCTGGCTGTCCTGGAACTCACTCTGTAGACCAGGCTGGCCTCGAACTCAAAAATCCACCTGCCTCTGCCTCCCAAGTGCTGGGATTAAAGGCGTGTGCCACCACCGCCCAGTCCCTGGGAATTTCCATTATTTAACAAATGGAAGTTTGGAGGATTCCCACCACGTTCTCTCCTCTTCTTTGTCATGATCCTGTAGTAGGAACAGGGTTGGGGGGGGGAACTCTAGGTAAACATTGGGGGCTTCGCAGTCACAAAAGCATCTCCTGCAGGAGGACTGTAAAAATTGAGCAAATAGGGACACTTCACTAAAATACCAAGGAGCAAGGAATGTCCATTAAGCCTAAAGACAGAGCTTCAGAAGAGTTTACGGAGCAAACATCAGTCCCCAGGAGATGCCCTAATTGTGGGGAGTAATGCCCTGTTCCAGGAAATGTCCCTGAGAGGGTGGAACCCCCCAACCCTTCTACGTGCAATTGGTGTCTCCCCCTCACCTGGGGCATAAAGGTCAATGAGAACAAAAGACAATGGGCTCCACCAATGAGAGATAACCAACTCATGCTGTAAACCTATGTACTGAAAGGTATAAAAAGTGTGTGTGCTTTTGTTCCTGGTTGTCGCCTTTGCTTTGAAGGCAGGATGACCCCAGTATACTGGCAATAATAAGCCTCATGTAATTTGCAGCGATCTCCCTCCTGTTTCTTCGTGAGTGGGGGATCCACGCTGGAATCTAACAGGACCTAATTGAGGACTGCCTGAGAGACCAAGGAATGCTGGTGCAGACAACACCAGCCAATCGGGAACTGCTGTTTAGAAGAGATGCTTTCTTGGGACCAATGGGGGCAAGGGTGGAGGGTATTAAAGGAACTTGCAGCAGGGCTCGCATGACTTTGCTGCAGCGGCGGAGTTTCTCTCCTGTTCCTGGAGTCTGTGTAGTTGACTCCACACCATCTCACCTCAAACCCCCAAGGGCAGGTAGGTTCAGGTGTCAGTAAGTCCAGGCAACATGATCCCTTGCTAAAGGAATCCTCTGATACTAGTGGAGGACCTGGATTCTAATTGCTCCTATACTGTTTTGTGCTTAAGAGACCTATAAAACCAAAATGCCTCTTACCTACTGTAACCCTCAGTTGCCCAAGGACAGATAAACTTCCTGGAATTCTGGGCAGGTGTCCTTTAGGTAAGGTGACAAGCTTCATGTTTTCACTTCTGTGAACAAGTGGGTTGCCCTGACAGCACAAGATGTGCTTGCTTACATGTAGGCAGAGGTATGTAGGGAGGAAATATGCCAAGATGTAGGCTTGCCCCTGATTGAACAAAGACTGGAAGTATGTAGCTTTGTGGGTTTGCCGTTAAGAGCTTCTGACTAATGTAATTTGTGCCATACTCTGGGAATCCCAGGTGTGGACCTGGCCAGTGCCCACCATCCTGGCCAGTATTTGATAGTGCTTGCTTCAAATTTATCTCAAACATTGTGGTAATGGTCTTATTCTCACTCTGTGGTATTAACAGTTTCTGATTAAGAGAGATTTATATAGCAAACAGTAGACTCAGGAGAATCACACGCAAAGGTCCTGTAAGGGAGCCCATACAGGGGCTCCAAGACGTTTACTTATCACCACAGTAAGATCCTTTAGTCTTGTCTTTGGCCTCAATCCATTCTAATAATTGTCTGGCATTTTCTCTACTGTCCCTGTTTGACTTCCCTAGAAACAACATTCTCCTAGGAAGACATCTATCCTACTCCCTCTTGAGCTGTCTTAGGTCTAGGCATCTATGGTTTTGTAAGACCATGGCTGCTAAGGATTCTGGTTCTCTGGGATAACTACACCCTGCTGGGTTAGGCTGAGATCTCACTTATGACAGCTGGAGCCTGGTTGTTGGGGGCAGGTACAGCTTAGAACTTCTGCATCCACCTATAGAACAGGTCAGTCCTGGCTCATTTTAGGGCGGGTAAGGGGATGGAGGAACAAGGGCTACCCAGAGGAAGCCCTGTTTGTATCAAGAAAATATGATGAGAGGAAAATGAAAACAAGCCCTGTTAAAGACTTCTGAACAGAATGAACCAGCATGTTACATCACATGACCTACATGTTACATGTTGTCCATCACATAGCTTGGCCCAAATCTAGAGATGAGAGAGCATGCTCCTCCCAGGACAAGGGTGTGCATGCAGAGGTTAAAGGACAGCATTGAGGATGTCACCTACCACGAGTGGTTCCACAGGCCTTTGAAGAAATATTTGTGCTGAGAGAAATGTTCAGAAGGAGTCAAATGCAACCATTTCTCATAGAGTCGTAAAAATGAAATAATATTTACACACATTAGATATATACACCTTCAGCATACAACTCCAGGAGCTTTTTTTTTTTTTTTTTTTTTTTTTTTTTTTTTTTTTTTTGACAGTGTCTCACATGCCGTGGGCTAGTCTCAAATTCACTATTTAGCTAAGAATGGTCTTGAACTTATCTGATCCATCTGTCTCTACCTCCAAATGCTAGGATTATAGGAATGTATCACCACCCCTGGCCATAATTTCTTTAAATACACCCTTAAGTGTTTATATTCAGTTTTTAATATGAGCACTTGGGAACTGAAGGAAGGAAGATCAGTGAGTCAGGATCATTCTGAGTTTGAGTCTAGCCTCGGCTACTTGAGACCATGTCTCAAATGATAATGACAACAAACAACCCAAGACAGCAAAACAAGACAAAAATAAAAAATAACTTTAACTGTAGATTTATTTGTAGCCAGGAAGGTGGTACACATGTCTAGTCTCTGCCTTTGAAGGCAGAGGCATGAGAAATACAAGTTCGAGACCAGCCTGGGCCACAAAGAGGGATCTTGTCTCAAGACAACAGTAGCTGTAATAAAAACTAGTCACTGGAATAAGACAGAGATTTGCAGAACAATTTGCCTTCTCCACAATGTTCCCTTTCGTGTGATTTTTCTTTCTGCTCAAATTATTGTTTTTAAATTAAGATTGTTATCCTGTTTATACTGAATGCATATTTAGACTTTTCCAGCTTCTAATCAATGTGTATTTAGCTTTTCCAATTAATATTGGCTGCTCTCTGTGCTCACTAATGTTTCCTGTGCTGCACAGCTCTGTCTTTGCTTTTCTGAGCCTGTGCTTCAGTGTTTCTCACGGAAAGGGCATGCGCAGTTCACAGGATTTGTGATTTGGAAAACCAAGTTCACCCTAGAGTTCTACATCCAGGTGACACGTCCTCACAAGCAACCCCACTTCCAAGGTGGGCTTGCTGGCAAGTGCTTGTAATCCCAGAAGGCTGGGGTAGGGGGATCCTGAGCTCAAGGCCAGGCTGATCTACATGATGAGAATCTGTCTAAACACTACCGATAACTCCCTCCTCAACCCAGAAATAAACACGACAGCAACAAACCAAGTAATTAGCATAGCAGCCGGGCAACAGGAACATCCATTCCATTTCTAAATTAGACTCCAAGGTCCAGTTGCTAAGGGACCTATCTTTTCTGGGCCTCGTCAGAAGCATGTTGGATGTTTGCTTTCAACTGCAGGTAAGTCTTCCTGCTGGTCATAGGTACATTTTGTGTCTTGCTTTCAAATTTGCCTACATCTAACCTTGGGGATGACTATGCACTGGTTCAGTTCTCCACTGTGAGCAGGCAAGGTCAGAGCGGGGAACAGCACCCCCACCCCTACACATACACACACACACACACACACACACACACACACACACACACACACACTCAAGGAGAACACTCAGCAGGCCAGGCGTGAGGGCCCTCAGGGATGAGAGCTTTGGAGAGAACCTCACAGGACAATGTGTGGAGGAAGGGAGCTCATGGGTGGGCTACCAGGGCATGGTCAGACCATCTGGAGTCCACTGTCGACATCATAGAAATCCATAGAAACATTTTCAGCAAAGAAAGGGCACAGCAGATTTCCAGATTCTTAAAGGGCCTTGGCGTTTGCTGCTGGCTCCTCTCTTTACTTCTCCTGCATCTTAGAGTTCCTAATCTTGCTTCATACGCATACACCTGTTCCCACAGCCTCCAGGCATTTACATCTGGAAGATGCTTCCCACAATACAAATAAAAGCTTCCATCACTAGCCCTCAGACAATAAGAGAGCAGGCCAGAGGGCTGGCTTTAACCCTGTGTTATAAATTGTATGACTCATGGCAATCAGAGACAGAATATGCATTAGGTTTGGCTAACTTCCGTTACATTAAAACACACCAAACTAACTATTCAAGGAACACAATTGCAAGGAAAAGAGAAAATAATAGAGACCCACAGTTGAACAGACTCTTAAGAGATGCCAGTCAGTCACAACATGGAGACCTGACCTTAAGGTCTTAAAGGCCCTTTCATCTGTGAAGTAATGGCGTTTAGGAGGTAACACAACACTGCTTGGATATTGTAGGATATGAAGAAGTCAGTAGTTACTTTAGGTGTGACTACTGTAAATAATATCTTACCAGGTCTCATCGGTTAGATACAGGCACTAAAATATAGTCTGACGTAAGCGGTTGGATTACAAATGACACAAGTGGGCGGTGGGTAGGTGACTGAGGTAAGGAAACGGCTGTGAGTGGGTAATTTCTGAACTAGAAAATTGGGTGTGTGAGAATTTACATTAGGGCATCTGTTCTTTATAGAGTTGAGATGAACCACCATAAAAAACATCTTTGGATGAAATTTAAAGCACTTTAAAAAAGAGATATGAATTTAATCAATATGAATGTTCAGAAGAAATATAAAGAATGTTGCTTCTTTCCAGTGATTCTTTTTATCTGACTTTTAAAATTAATTTTTAACATTAGCATGCAAAGTCTTGAGTTTCATCTTGACATTTTCATATATATCACCACCAGTGATTCTTTTCTTGATTTCCTATACTCACTATCTACTGATACCTACTTCATTCACCCAACCTTTCATCCAACTGACCACCATCCACCATTTGCCTGTTGATCCACCATCTGTCCACCAGCCCATCTGTTCATTCATCTGTTTGATATCCATCCATCCAACCATCTGTCCATCTGTCCATCCATCCATTCATCTACCCATCTACTCAGCATATACTACCCATCCATCTATACATCATCCCCACCAGCCCATCTCTTCTTCATCCACCTACCACCCACCCATCTCTTCCACCATCCATCCATTATCCATCCAACAATCCATCTATCTGATCATCGATCCACTCACCTATCCTATCACCTACCCTATTGTTTGATCAGCTATCCACTTTTCATTCAACCTACTGATCCATGCATGCTTTCATCTAATTATTTATCTGTACTGCCTTGTCTCTCCATACATTAGCAATAAAGATTGTTACTATATTTGGCCCAGATTCGCTGTGTTAATTTGCTTTACTCCTACTAAAGAAGGGGCAGAGGTGAGGATTCAAATACTGGTGGCTTGAGGCCGATGGGAAGACATTGGATGGAAAGAAAAGCTGTCTAGAAGTTGCCTCAGTAAGGACAGCACCAACTACAGCAGGAACTTAATGAAATGAAACACGTTAAACATACACACCTCAAAACTGTCCCAGCTGGGTGGCCCTGGCTGTTTTAACACAGCTTGAGGTTAGCGGCTCATTGAGTGCTGTTCTGAGAAGCTGTTTCTGGGACTTCTAGTATGCAGTGTCCAGGACAACCGTTCCTCCAGAACTCTGGGAAAAGCTATTTTTTTTTCTTTTTGTAATCTGGTTGATCAGGTATTTAAATTAAACAGTCTTTAAAAAGGGTATATCTACATTGCATGCAAATTACATCTCACTGCTGATTAAATCAAGCAATAATTCTCTTGTTTAGTTGACAGAGCTGTAAGATAATAGAGACCTTATGTGGTAAAGATTTGGTCCTGGCCTTTTTAAGGACCCTGATGATGTTAAAAACTTCAATTTGATGCTAGTCTCTTCCTTGGCTTCTCAAAGAAGTCCAATGAAGAAAAACCTTTCCATTTCTCCTCCTCCTCCTCCTCCCCCATCTTCCTCCTCTCTTCATTGTTTCTGTGTCTCAGTCTCTCACTTGCTGTCTTAGTCTCTCGCTTGCCCAGGATGGCCTTGAGCTTTCTCTTTCCTTTCAAAGAATGAAAGTCCTTCCTGTAATTCCAGAACTTGAAAGACAGAGGCAGAAGATAAGGAGTTCAAGGCCATCTTGGGTATACAATGATTACAAGCCTAATCTGGGTTCCAAAAAAAAAAAAAAGTATTTATTCTCCATCAAAGAAATGAAGAGTGAATTAACTTATACTCAAATTTTTATACTAAGAATTGACTTAATATGAATTAGAATTCTTGGAATAAGCTAGTTCCAATTCTAACACTTTAAGTTATTAAAACCAATAATCTTCCAGCATGCATAATTCAATTTACACTTAAGAGCAAGCTTTCACTAGTTTCACAATTACTATTTCCGAGATCTATTTAGTAGCTTTCTGAGTTTCTGCACTTTCTTTACTGATGAGGGTCGGTCAGCTCATGCAGACCAGGCATTTCTTGGTTTTCCCCTACCTCTCTTAGGCACAGATGTGGCAATGACTGGTTTCTGGTTTCAAAATGATCTGCGGGTGCTGTGGGGTGTTTCTAAGTCCCATTCTCTCAGCCTTAAATTTCATGTGTCTCTGGCTCAGAATGAAGTTAGAAGGTCAACCTTACTTCCTTTTGCATTGTGTCTCCTCCTCCTCCTCCTCCTCCTCCTCCTCCTCCTCCTCCTCCTCTTCCTTTAATTGATGTTTGAGACAGTCTCTATTTAATGTTTGAGATAGGGTCTGTCTGTCTCTCTCCCTCCAGACAAAACAGCAGAAACACACACACACACAGAGAGAGAGAGACAGAGAGAGAGACAGAGAGAGACAGAGAGACAGAGAGACAGAGAGACAGAGACAGAGAGAGACAGACAGAGAGACAGAGAGAGACAGAGAGACAGAGACAGAGACAGAGAGACAGAGACAGAGAGACAGAGAGACAGACAGAGACAGAGAGACAGAGACAGAGACAGACAGAATGATGAGGTAGGTGCCTTCCTTAATCCTTCTCTCTTATATTTTTTCA
Organism: Mastomys coucha; assembly: GCF_008632895.1. NCBI lineage: Eukaryota > Metazoa > Chordata > Mammalia > Rodentia > Muridae > Mastomys > Mastomys coucha. The sequence goes on from NW_022196905.1 coordinate 256,182,716, forward strand.
GTTTCCAACTGAACCTGGAGCTCACTGATGGGTAGGTAGCCTGGCTACCATGGAGCCTCAGGAATCCTCCTGATTCTGCCTGCCATTGTTGGGGTTCCACCTGATTTGCATGAACCCTTGATCCAGTTGTTCCTTTGCCTTTTGCTGGATAGCCTCACTCACTGCTGTTCCCTTTGCTAGAGATAGCAGGGACAACTGTGTGGTGTACATCTGGCTCTTTGGGGATCTGAGAACTCAGTTTTCCCAGAATCCAGATGGAGGCCATCATTTGTTGATCAATTCTAAACTCAGCTGCCGCATCTTCACTCTCTGCCTATTGATGAATTGACGTGGGACTAACTTAACACTACCTCCATCTACTTGGTGTTTCCAAGTCCCATTCCCTCAGTCTTAACTCTCAGGTGTCTCAGGCTCAGAATGAAGTTAAGGTCAATCTCACTTTCTTTTGCATTGTGCGCCTTCTTTCCTCCTCCCCCTCCTCCTCCTCCTCTTCCTCCTCTTCCTCTTTCTCCTCCTCCTCTTCCTCCTCCTCCTCTTCCTCCTCTTCCTCTTTCTCCTCCTCCTCCTCCTCCTTCCCCCACCCCTCTTCCTCCCCCACCTCTCCTCCTCCTTCTCCTCCTCCTTCTCTTTCTTCAGTTCATCCCATTATAACCTTCTGTCCTCCAACTCTCGAGTCACAGTGACACCCAAGGAGCTCCAGGAGTCAGAGAAAGCAATAAGGTATTTGACGAGATGGTGAGGTCTGTTCCGAGAGCCTCTCACACTTTAGTGTGTAACCCAGGCTGGCCTCCAACTCCTACTACCCACGCCTCATCCTCTTAAGTGCTCGGCTACAGGCATGAGCTCCTACGCCTGGCTGTAAACCTTTTAAAGTTAATTTTTCATCATTTCTGGCTGTTAAAATTCTTCTCTAATGCCTTAAAGATGCTTGGAATCTGTCTTGTGTGGTGTAGAGGGTCTTAGGGCATGCTTCCATTTTTTTTTTCTGACAACTTAAGGGGTGGTCTTCCAGCTGCATGCCGGGCCTTGAGGATGTATGCCAATATTCACCCAAGACCCAGCATTACGGATGATGCTCCAAGTCTTCATTTTCTACACTCAGAGGCCTTAGGTTTTATTTAAATTATTCTTAAAAACAAAACAAAACAAAACAAAACAAAAAAAAAAACGAAACAGCTCCTTCTGAAGTTAAACAGCCCACCCATAATCAATTGGAAGAAGTTATTTGTCTTTTTTATCTTTTGCCCTGAAATTCCTCTGGTCCAGTCTCACCAGGCAGAGAGAGCTCTGGGTTTATTTTTGGGAACCTGGCCTGGATTCCTTGCACCTGGCTTTGCCTAAGAGTCAAATCCAGCATGGAATGGAGACTCAAGCCAGACAGGAGCAGTAATGGCTCAATCCCTAAAGAGACTGACTCACGAGATGGAGGACCCGAGCTCCACCCCAAAACTCAGGTAAGAAGCTATTTTGATTTGATACACCTGTAGTTGCCTCAGGGGTGAGACAGACGTGGGTGGCTCCCTGGAAGTTTCATAGCCAGCCTAGCCTACTTGGTGATGTTCTAGGCTAGCGCCTCTGTCTCAAATGAAAGATGTACAGTACGTGAGGAGTGAGGTCTATACCTTCCATTCCCGTGCACATGCGCAGCATCCCCCAACATAAACATGTGTGCACACTTAAAAAAAAAATAAAAACTAGGGCTGGAGAGATGGCTCAGCGGTTAAGAGCATTGACTGCTCTTCCAGAGGTCCTTAGCTCAATTCCCAGCAACCACATGGTGGCTTCCAACCATCTGTAATGAGATCCAATGCCCTCTTCTGGTGTGTCTAAAGACAGCTACAGTGTACTCATATAAATAAAATAAATAAATAAATACATACATAAATAAGTAAAAGAAAAATAAAAATTAAAAAGGGAATTGTATGTCCCCAAATAATGATGTCCTGATTTCCTGGGAAAAATGCTGATAATGATCCATTATAACAACCTTGAATGGGTGAAGCTTTTGAGTTTATGAATAGACACCTTCACACACAGAATTACCATAGAAACAGTGAAGGATGCAGAACTGTTGTGGAGCCCAGTACTTACTGAGTTCATAGAAGAGAGTCAGGAAAACTGCTTGTAATAGATTGAGTAATGGAAGGTATTTCTCATTCCATTCACTAGTATCTGTGAAAGCCCCGCTTTTTGTAGAGGACAGTTTGAAGAACTTGGAGCTGGTACTGAATGAAGAGTGATTCAGCACTCCTGCTTTTGAACAGGGTCATTTTTCACATACGATAGCCCCAGAACTTGTGATGATAAATGGCGATATGCCGCATGAGCGCTCATTAAATGATTGTTTCCCCAAATCCTCTTAGTTGCTATAGATGCACATGCAGTGTTTACTATGAAATCGCTGGTATCAAGAACATGTCAAAATAATCACTTGTGTCTAAAACTGGCTGTTTGTGTGAACGGATCCCACGTCATGGGTAGAAAGTCATTTTCAGGAGACCTGATACATACTTTTGGCCTTTGTATGTGCATGCATGTGGTGTACAGATATACACACAGGCACACATGCACATGTATGCATTTTTAAAAACTGAAATAAATAATAAAATAAAAAATTACCAGCTATAGAAATACATTGTGTTTTTAAAAATTAGGGTCTCCAGAGAGGACAGGGACCCCCAAGGAAGACCAAAAAGAGTCAATCAACCTGGACCCCTGGGGGCTCCCTGAGACTGAACAACCAACTAAAGAGTGAACACTGACTGGGCCTACCTCCACTATATACATATGTAGCAGATGTGCAGCTTGGTCTTCATGTAGGTCCCCCAACAACTGGAGCAGGGGCTGTCCCTGAATTTGTTGCTTGCCTGTGGATCCTTACCTCAGTAAGAGGGATGCACCTAGCCTTGCAGTGACCAATGTGCAGGGGTAGGGGTGGGGGTGGGGTAATACTCTGGAGGGCTCCCCCTTCTCAGAGAAGGGGAGGGGAATGGGGCAAGAGCTTCAAGAAGGCAGAACTGGCAGGAGAGGGGGGGTCGACATTGGGATATTAAGTGAATAAATTAATTAAAAAAATTGGGGTCTCACGAGACTGGGCTGTTTTGGAAGTGTTTCTTAAGAATATTCTTTTTCTTTCTCCAGAAGTATGGCATGAAAGGGGCATGGGCTTTCTTGCCAGGGTTCCAGTCCTAATACTCTGCCTTAGATGCTGTGTGGGAGCAGGGGCACCCAATGCCTCTGTGCCTCTGCTTCTCCCTCTCATACCAGTCAGTGCCCTGCTCAATGTTAGACCTAAGCAAGTGCTGAAATGCCCCTGGCACTCATCTCTTTCCCTTAGTCGTCACAGTGGGCTGCTCTTGGTCTCAGGGAACACGTGTGACAGCAGCCGCTCTCCTCCAGGGAGCATCTCAGCCCGGTATCATCCGCTCCCTGGTGGTTATTCGAGAGGGAGCTTGGGTAGCCAAGTATGGCTCTGAATACCATCTCTTCATGTAGCATGGGCCTTCAGTTTCTACGGACTCAGAATCTGGTCTGAGATTAAAGCCAGTCTTCTGTGTTACCTAGGATTTAGAGGGTGTCTGAGTTAGGGTTTACTGCTGTGAGCAGGCACCATGACCAAGGCAACCCTTCTAAGGACCACATTTAATTGAGGCTGGCTTACAGGTTCAGAGGTTCAGTCCATTATCATCAAGGCAGGAACATGGCAGCATTCAGGCCGGCCTGGTGTAGGACAAGCTGAGAGTTCTACATCTTCATCTGAAGGCTGCTAGAGGAATACTGGCTTCCAGGCAGCTAGGATGAGGGTCTTAAAGCCCACACCCACAGTGACACACTTACTTCGTCAAGGCCACACCCACTCCAACAGGACCACACCTTTTAATAGTGCCACTCCCTGGGCTGAGCATATACAAACCATAACAGAGGGTATACAACCATATACAAACCATATACAATCCAGAGCATATACAAACCATAACAGAACCAACAGATGAATACATATTAAAAGAGGATTTAAAAAAAAAAAAGAGGATTTATTAGATTGGTTTCCACAGTTTTGGGTCTCCAGCATGGAGTTTTGCTCATAAACTAAAACCAGAATTACCGGGCTGGAGAGATGGCTCAGTGGTTAAGAGCACTGACTGCTCTTCCAGAGGTCCTGAGTTCAATTCCCAGCAATCACATGGTGGCTTTCAACCATTTGTCATGGGATCTGATGCCCTCTTCTGGTGTGTTTGAGGACAGCTGCAGTGTACTCATATACATAAAATAAATAATTCTACAAAAACCAAAAACAAAAGCAAAAACAAACACAACTATTGTGCGGCCCAGCGAGGCACTAGCTCTGTAACAGCAGGTCACGTGGGCGGGGGGGGGGGGTTAGCTGCCAAGTTCTCTAATCTTTGCCCCTGCCACCTAAGTCAAACATGTGCTTCCCATCATTCGTTCCGGGTGTTCCCTTGAAACTTCCTCATGCCAAGCGGCTCCAGACTGGGCACAGCTGCACCTTCCCTTCCTTTATACACTAACCTATTTCCGATTCTCGGCCTGCCTTTGAGAGGCTCTGCCAAGTTCTGGCTAAGCAGCTTTTGCTTCATTGCTTGGCTGGTTTTTATTTGCACAACACTGCCATAAGTAGGTTTTGTAGGCTGTAGGCTTCATTTACTAAACAAGTATTTATACCAGGTGTGAACACACCTGTGATCTCAGCATAGGAGGACAAGGCAGGATTGCCCGGTACCAGCAATAAACACTGGCCTAACATATTAATGCCTGTTGGCTGGATGGCCAAGCCATTCTTTCTATCTTCATAGTATTTACCCCTGGCCCATGTTTGAAACTTTCAATGTTCCTCTTCCGCTTTTAAACGGAGCTTCACTATGTAGCCCACGTTGGCCTGGTACTTGCTATATGACCTAGGCTGGCATTAAACTCATGATCCTGCTTGACTCCTGAGTGCTGGCATTACCAGACATGCATCACCCTGACCTTATCTTTGTTAAGCTGGCATGTGAGTGAGGATCTTCACAAGGGAAGAGGAGTCCAAAGAAATGACCAATGCGTGATGTTCATATACCATTTGGACTGAAAGTTTGGGGAGGGCTGACAAATGGGGCAGTGAAGAGCTAGGGTAGAGCAGTATCGAGTCCGGTGACATCCTATGGGGAGGCTAGGTGGCCATGGAATGTCACTGAATGGATGAGTGAAATGGCGCCCATGCTTTTAGCTGAGCTTCAGATCTGTTTACGAGGCCATGGCAGTTGGTGCTCTCACCAAGATCTGGGATGACAAAGGTTTATGTCAGGGACACTACAGTCCCAATTCCCACCCTCTGGTGACCGAGGTTAATTTCCAGCATTGTCACAAAAAGAACATTCTAGCCCAAACATTCTTTATGGCTTGCTGCATAGGAAGGCGGGTCAAATGACCACTTCAAAAAGTTGTGGGTCTTCAGTTTCTGCTTGAAATAATCAATAGACCAATTTAGCATATTTTATGATATTTCTTTCGACATCCTTGCTTTAACAGGAAATGCAAAACAAAGAACTGGGCACTTTAGATTTTAGTACTAAAGAGAAAAAAAAAGCATGTGCATGCTGCTGGGAGAAGGTAGGGCAAAGTCCATAGCAATGAGTCCACAGTGATTTCCTGGTCTCCTCTCTGGGTGCTGGCGATATAGCTGGGACAGAGGGACTCCGGAACCGGGGCGTATGGGTCTACCTTCCCCTCTAGGTATCTATGTACCAGGAAGAGAAGAGAAAGACAAAACCCTGGACAAGCAGAACCCAGTCTGATGTGGAGTCTGAGAATACAGAGGGGTTGGAGGAGGGATGGCCTTTCTCAGGAGTTTTAAGCTTGACTCTTTTAAGACAAAGGCCTTCCCTGGTTATCCTTAAGGAGCCGACCCTTGCTTGTTCATACTGGTTTATTTGATGGCGGATGTGAATGCATACATTTATTCAGGGTGAACCAAGGATTAAATAGTTTTTGTGGGAAGAAATGTCCAGGAAGAGAAACTCACTGGCTAAGTGCTTAGACTATCGAGATAACTCATTAGCATGGTGAGCTCCAGGTGTTGGTGCTACAAGACCCAGTGCTCATGGTCCTCAGTGGGGTGTCATGGTTATGTGTTCCAGAGCAGCTAGAGGCAGGGAGGGAATGACTCCACTACTGCCCGTCTCAATTCTGAGGTTCCCAGGGTTTGAGCTCATTCAACCTTGCCATTTCATTGTCTGCCCGGTAATAAGGTCCCGTATGCCCTACAGAAGAACTAGAAGGTGTCCTGCCAGAAGCTGCCACCCCCTCCCCCCGAGGGAAGGGTGGAAGCCTGGATGTTTAGCAGCTGAAACAGTTGACATTGGATGAGATGCTGCTGTTCAGTCAAACCCAGAGTCTTGGTGTTGAATGGGGTGTGGTGGGCCATGATATCAGGCAGGCGTCATCAGAGTGGGAAGTGGATGCCCAGTGTGTAACAAGCACTTGAAACAGCTTACACCAAAAAAAAAAAAAAATGTATATATATATATACATACACACACACACACACACACACACACACACACACACACATAACAATATCACTTAAGCCCACAAGGGACCTAAAAGCAAGACAGCATGGTGCCTTTGCCTTCAATTCCATGTCTCTTTGAGGTTCAGGTTCCTGGAGCTTGAGATCCTAGAGATGCATGAAGTGTTCAGTGTCTATCTCCCTAACCAGTGCTAAATTCTACCGGTGCTAAATTGTACCCTACGAAACTGGTAATTGTACTTGACTGACAGAAGGAAGTCTTTTATGGTTCAACCTTAGATATCAGTACAGTCCCAGTTAGTGGCTGGTCTTTATAAGTTATTTATTTGCATAAGGTTGTACTACTAAGGAAGACTAAGATTATTTCAAAGTGTAAGAAAACAGAAAAGTATATGAAAAAATGTTTATTACAGGACATTAGAAAAATGACCCAGATGGCTGTTTAAAATACACAAACCCCACA
>NW_022196905.1:256190370-256192951 GCF_008632895.1 Mastomys coucha
TCGTAATTGGCTCGGTCCCTTTTCTTGGCAAACTTTTTTCCAATTGTTCCCACCAAAGTCTCATATCTGTTAGGAAGATATATAACACAAATTTAGTTTCAAATTAAAATAAAAAAGGGAATCAAGCCTTGCCAAAAACAGCATGCCAAAACACAATAAGAAAAACAAAATTTATAGTGAAAAGAGACTGTAAGATTTAAATATCCCGCAGTTGGCTAAGGACAACTAAATTCTCTGCTGGTTTTGTTTCTGTATTCCCCAAACAAACTGAGACATATGTCTGCTATCACCAGAGTCAGCGATGGAAAGGAGCCCTCATGGCCATTGCGCCCCAGCGAGAAGCCACTGGGCCATGAGGAGCAGGCAGAGTAGGCACACTCCCCACTGCGCACTGGGGTTAAAGCTCTGTAGACTGTGCAGTCAGAACACCCAAAGAACGTTCCCACGGCTCCCGGCTCAGTTACCTTCTTGCCATTTCTTCATCAGACACATCAACCTCCAATGTCTCATCTTTCTCTGCTGCTGCTGCTCTGTTCTTAGAATTCATCTGAAGCATTAACTTCTGAAAGAGACACACCAGTGTTGGCCATCAGGGAGGTAGGGGGAGGGGCCGAGGTCAAGGCTGTCTTCTGGCAGGGCTTAGTCTGTGAAAACAGACAAAACTCTGTGCCGCCAGTGCCAGGAGCAGCTCAGGGTCCCCACGTCAGCTGTGCTCAGTGCCAGGTAAGCTGTCATTTACAACATGAACCCTACCTGTCACTCAAAGTAAAGGGAGGCACATGACTAACTGTGAGACGACAAAGGAAAATAACCTTCTCCAATGCCTTTGAACGTATCCCAAGGCAGTAGCTGTAGATCCACCTATGGGGGTTAAGGTAGAGGAGGGGGCCAGCCATCACAGGATGGAGGTCAGTGTATCTCAGATGATGTCCCTGAGGACTTCTTCATCTCTTTCTTCACACTGTACTAATCACACTTGTGATTTCCTGACAAACCTTTAAACAGTTGTTTCTTTATAACAAGGGGAGGCTGAGGGAGGAAGGCTGGTGAGGAGGCGCTCATCAACACTTACAGGACTGATGAAGAAACCTTTGCTGAGAAACTCCATGTTAGAGTCCAGTGACTTGGGCCATCCTCCGAGCTGTTACGCCTGAACCTTCCTATTGAGGAGGCACTTTGGGAAACTTGCCCACCCAAACCCCAATATTTGGCCAACCAATTCATAAACCCCAAATGTTTACTTCCTTTTGCTTCCCAGTCTCCAGCCCACTTAAAGCTTAAAGGAGGCTGGGGCGAAGAAAATGAGCACCAAACATGGTTAGTGTGGATGCTGCCAATATAACACCTTGATTATGTGCATACTCTGTGTCCCCCCACAGAAATACTGCCACCAAAACCAACCCCCAAAACCAACCGACTCTCCATCTTTAAATAAACTTTGGTGTGGACTTAGGTGACTGCGTTTTTTTCTGAGGCATCCAGGAAAGTGGCTGTCTTCTAGGGACATTTTGCCCATCAGGGGACAGAGGACAATGGCCAGAGACACTTTCAGTCACCCAAGATGAGTTGAAGGAAGCAGGTGTGCCACTGGCATTTAGTGGGTGGAGGCTGAGGCCAGGGGGTAGCCTGGAGCATCCTTTCATGTCCAGTGCAGCCACCTAAAGGGTAGCCCCAGCGTTACTGCACAGGTTAAAGAAAGAACCTGGCGCACACTAAAGTTTACACCACACATCTGTGTGGACAAGCCCACACGAGGGCTCTCAACATAGACACCAGAGGTCTTATAATACAATAGTGTAAAGGTCTGCTTTTCTGTGAACCCGAGTCAGGAAAGTCAACTGACAGCCCAGCCACAAGGTGAACATTCATTTTCAAACAGACTTTTGAAGGGATTCACTGGGGGTGGGGGTGGGGTGGGGGAAACAACAATCTATTTACCGGCTTGGATTAAAATCTGTCCATTACAAAGTCAAATGGTCCATTCTTAAGTAGCATTTTCCATTAAGAAAGAGACATTTACAGATGCCGGAGAATAACTTCTCATAATAGCATCGCATGAATAGTCTTGACATTCCTGTAAAAGATCCAGTTGAAACTCTAACAGTGGCTGCGTCGGGGACCGCACACCGCTATATTAAATTACCCACTCAATTCTTCCATAAAACCAGACTGCCACGCTGCAATTTCTTTAAATAGCTATGGCAATATTTCAAGACTTGTTATTTTTTATATAATGAGAAGAAATGGTACCTGGTGAGGAGAGAATGCTCAATTATTGGCAGGGAAAAATTCAATTGGAAAAAAATTTTAAATTTGAAGCAATTATATTTAATACCTCAACTTCAGGATTAAACCCTCTGAATGACATCCTTCCGTAAAGAAGATCTTCACACAGGGAGAAGCTCTGCTCTTCTATGATGAAGCTCCTGAGCAAGGTAAGAAACCGGTGTTAACAGTGTATCTGCTCGCCGGGTGGTGGTGGCGCATGCCTTTAATCCCAGCACTTGGGAGGCAGAGACAGGTGGAGTTCTGAGTTTGAGGCCAGCCTGGTCTACATAGTGAGTTCCAGGACAGCCAAAAA
>NW_022196905.1:256192961-256195299 GCF_008632895.1 Mastomys coucha
AAAAAAACAGCAGTGTATCTGCTCAATCGAGTGCGGAAGGGGAGGGCAAGACTGGGTGGAAATCCATTTTCTGGGTCTCGGGAGGAGCAAGCGAGAGAGTGCAGTGAGATCTCCTTTTCTACCCAGGGTTAGCAGTAAAAGCTGGTCCATCTGGCCAACGGCTCCAGGAGACAGAGCCAAGGCCTTGGGCATGGCTTCCTCCCATCTCTGTAAATAATTACATTCCACAAAGACCCCAGAAGTTCTTGATAAACTTGAACTTTTCATAGCTGAAGCAAAATACCTGACTCTTGTGTCACCAACAAAGGCTCATTAAATATTCAGGAGAGTAGACTAGCAATTAGAACATAGGACAGGGGACAGACGTCAGGCCTGGGTAGCTCTCAAGAGTGGCCTCAGTGGCTCCTGTTTCAGCAGAGGAGCTTGTGATACTGGAAGCTGGACTAGCAGGCCTGGAAACGAGGCTTCAGAACAAACCACAGCCGCAAGATACAGCACAGACATCACGGGCACAAACGCTCTTGGGAACAGACGACAGCAAGTCTGACTCTAAGAGTGACTCTTTAGCCTTTGGTTTGAGACCCAAATCCCAGGTCAGCATGTTCTCTGGCAAGCCCACAAAGGCCAGGCCTCAGACCCTTATGGAGTCCTGCTCTGCTTCCCGTCAAACACTCCCCCTGCCAAAAACATGCACAGGTGAGTGCAGGGGAGCAGCCATGAAGGAAAGAATGGGCATCCCAGTCCAGACACAGTGCCAGAAAAGAAGCCATTTATATCACACAGGGCAACAACACAAGCCTTCCGTTCCAGGCACCCAATCAGCACCCCCACCTTAGTCAACAGGACGAAGCAGAACACAAGTGTTTCCACAGTGAACTACTGAGAGCACAGGGCTGTGACAACTGTGAGGAAATGCCAAGTGAAGCAAGCTCTCCTTTGGGAGCATGGACCGGAACTGAGGCTGGCCTTGCTGGAGAGGCAAGAGTTCAGGACTACAGAGGGGGATGATACATGGTCAGGAAGACAAGAAGGGACTTGCTGTGAGGTCTCTGTGACTCTCTGGTGGTTGCATGGCTCCCGGGGGGGGGGGGGGGAACAGGGCTCTGGTGCAGCAGCTTTCTGTGGCCACTGGAATGGTTTGCTTAAGGTTGGCAGCATCCCACTGTAAGCTTAGGCTCTCCCAGCATTAAACCTCTGCCCAAGTTCAGGTCATTCCAGAGACAAGTGCAGAATCAGGACTGTAACTCCCCCAACGACAATTCACTTCATCTTTCCAACTGGTGATGAGGCCAGTGTTACTCGCCAGGGGCCACGGCACTTGGGTCCTTGCCTCTGTGGGTCAGAGCCTTCTTTCTCTGTGGCCTCTGTTAAAAGGTGTTATGGTTGGTACTCCAAGGGCCCACGTGGGGGAGGTTTGGTCTCTGGAGAGGCCATGGGAGAGTGGGGCCTGCTGGGAAGTCACCAGGGACACTGCATTTAGTAAGAAAAAAAAAATGCTGTTTCTAGAGTTCACAACAGTGAGCGTTCCAAAAGCCTGAGCCTGAGCCTGGTCTCTTGCCTGACACTCGTACACTAGGCTCTTGAAAGAGCTGAGCTGATAGAGTGTCACGTCCTTGATTCTCTGGCTAAACAAATCTCTCTCCTCCTTCACTCAGCCTCAGGCAACTCATTATAACAACAAAAACTAGACTCCCAGGCCAGAAAATACAACTTTTAGAGTCCACCCAGATAATCCAGGATAATCTTTTAAAGACCCTTGACTTCATTCTGGCAGTCTGTCATCTCTGCCAAGGGTTTCAAGAGGTGAAGCCCTGGGTATTTATTATTTGGGGCAGAGGCATTTTTCTAGCCTACTGCATCTGGGAAGTAAAGTGAATCCCTCCATGTACATTGGACAAACACTATAACGTGAATGGAACGGGGGATCCCTGAGTTCTGTCCAGCCAAAGAGCAGAGATCAAGCCGAATCCCTGTGATATGCAGCAGAAAGGCCCTAACTAGGAGTATGGCTAATTTAGCCAGAGCAAAGATGGGAAATTCAGTGTAACAGAAACAGTAAGCTTATGGGCATGTTGGGCAATTGTCTAATGGGACAACACTCAACACTTTATTAAGGAAAACAACGAAACTCAACGTTAACAATACACACACTCACACACACACACCCCTAGACACGCAAAGCAGCAGGAAATCATAACCTTTATCAGCAGAAGAAAAATAAGAGATGATGGGATTTGTTAAAAAACTAGTTTAAGCCGGGCGGTGGTGGCGCACGCCTTTAATCCAGCACTTGGGAGGCAGAGGCAGGCAGATTTCTGAGTTCAAGGCCAGCCTGGTC
>NW_022196905.1:256195404-256197150 GCF_008632895.1 Mastomys coucha
AAAAAGACCCAAACAAACAAAAAACCAAACAAACAAAAAACAAAACTAGTTTAATAATTATAAAATTACAAACATGCCTGAGAGTTTCAATGAAAATGTAAATGCAAAAGAAACAATCAAGAAACCTGAGTTTTAAGTGGAAACTGAGAAAAAGAACCAGATAGGAATTCTACACTCAAGGAAAAAACTGTGGGAAGGAGGAAATTGCTGTGGGCATGACAGAAACACAGAGACCCCAGTGCTCGGAGGCAGAAGAGCAGGGCTGGGTTTGAGACAAGCGTGGACTGCAGAGTAAGAACCTGCTTCAGACTGAGTACAGGCCTGTACCCACTAAAGAAAGCGCACTGGGTTCCGTATGCAGGTCTTCTGGGTAAGAATGCTTTGGACCCCAGATTACTTAGCAGGTGAAATCTGATCAACAGTAGAGAAGAAACAATGGAATATCATTACTTCTATGCAAACTAGGAAAAGAAAGGGGTAATGGATATTCAGCGACTGACCCTGTGGCCCACGCCAACAGCAGCATGGGCGATGCACAGGCTACACTGGTTATGAGTATAGCCACAGGTTATTAATACAAATTCTGGAACTGAACTGGAAAAATAAGACTAAACAGGCTATTATGTCTGAGCCATGGACAAGGCCACATCTCTGTAATCTTAGCACTCAGAAGGCCCAGAAGGACTGGGAGTTCAAGGCGAACAGAGCTTGACTTCTTTCTCTCCTGACACAAAAATAGATGGTTTTCCTATTCAAAAATTAATATAATTTCTGACATTTTAACAAAAAAAACAACAATCAGGTGATTTTCCTTCTCTCTTCCTCTCCCTCCTTCCTTCCTGTAACTTGCCCTTAGCCAACTAGGGAAAGGAAACTAACCCTGCTGGTGAGAGGCATCTACCAACCGCACACAGGCCACACCTCAGTGGACAAGTCCTTCCTGAGACATCTACTCTCAGCACTTTTTAGTCGTTTCCTTTTTCTCCAGCTAGGTTGCTGTTTGGTTAGCTATGTTCTTCTTTTTATATTTCTGACTTTCTGGTCCCTTTGGGATGCTGACCCATTCGCCCGGGAAGACAAAGTCCGTAAGCCCCAGAGAGATGAGAGCTCATTTCTAACCCTGCATGCTTCTTAAAGGCCCAAAGTATCCATCAGGAGGAAAATGATCTTTAGAGAGGCAGTCTACCTAGGGGGACTGAGTAGCACAGACGAGGAGCCTAAACTGGGGTGCCTTGTCTGTGCTCTCCAGCAGGGAAGCAGCGCCCACACCGTGCTTACCCTTCACAGCCTGTCTCCACATCATAGCAGTAAGATGGAGAGAAGTTATTTATGCCTTATTTTCCCAGAAAAGGAATCCAAAAGTTATTTTCTGAAAACCATATGCTGCGTTGGAAAAAAATGAATACGCTAAATGAGGTAGAACTGTCATATTCCTTTGGTAAATACTTTCTGCAAACTCAACAAACACGCCAAATCAAATGATTGCTTCTCACCTGTGCTAACTACTTCTGCACACTCCTGTTCACACCATCTCTAGGCTCCTCACCTGTGCTAGCCACTCCTGCACATTCCTGTTCACACCGTCCCTAGGCTCCTTATCTGGGCTAACCATTCTTGCACACTCCTGTTCACATTGTCCTTAGGCTCCTCATCTATGGTAGCCACTCCTGCACACTCCTGTTCACACCATCTCTAGGCTCCTCTGTGCTAACTACTCCTGTACACTCTTGTTCACACCATCTCTAG